>NC_092417.1:14671571-14916571 GCF_040894005.1 Engystomops pustulosus | reverse complement strand
GTTGGCACTTTGCGACACAAAAGTGGGTTTTGGTTGTAGTTTGGGCCCTCTGTATCTAAAACGTTCGTCATCGCTGACCTAGAATATAAGACATATTTTCAGTTGTTTCACACATCGTTGAGAATATAATTCCACATGTGTTAATTCATAGTTTTGATGCCTTCATTGTGAATCTACAATTTTTATAGTCTTAAAAATATAGGAAACTCTTAGAATTAGAAGGTGTGTCCAAACTTTTTGCCTATACTGTATATAAAATATGGAGGTAGTCACATGATACATAAGGAAACACCCACATGTCAGTCCCCTCGATCATTCCATAAATAAATATAAAGTGCATAATGATCATATAAATTCATCAAATCCATGCACCGGTCTGTGTGTAGATCACCCAATGGAGATGAAGGGGGTGTGGCCTCCTCACAGACGAGGGGCTGAGCACATCGCTGGTAGCAGGGAAGTTTACGGAAGAGAGATAAAATAAATTTCTAGTTATCCATCTATTTAGCTTTCAAAAATTTTAACTTTTTTACATTTCGGTTTGTGCAGCTTTGGAAGAGGTCAGATTTTGGAACGAGCTTCAATTAGAATTCATGTCAGTGTGTGGATAAAGCTTTCAGTGGTTTTTATTTCAAAATTTAGCATTAAAAAATGATATTCAGACATTTTATTCTTTATAAATTTATGGGATAAATATTTTTATATTTTTATAGAGAGGAAAGTTTCAGACAAGGGAGTTATTGATGTATTTACATTATCATTTATTTAGTTTTATGTGTGATTTTACAAAGAAAGGTCTTTAAATTTAAGTTATTTAAGTTATTGATCAATGAAGGAGGCAGTAGTCTGGCACCAGCCGACCAAAATGTTGTGTACCTTCAGTGAAACCCGGCATTGGTCTTGACAGGGTGGTTAAGCCGTAATGCACTTGTCTGCATAACGGTGGTGCTCAGCAAGAACAAAGACAGTCCAAATGTAGAACATAGGAAATAGCGGCACTCACCGATACAGTACGAAATGTGTCCTTTATTGAGGTGTATACATGAACAGAGCGGGGCCAGGCGACGGGCCGTTTCGCGCCAATCTAGCGCATCATCAAGCCAAGTGACGTCATCCCCCGGCGCCGCGCACAATATATGCGTCGGGGCCGGTCGACGGCGTCATGGTAACAACAAGACAACAACAAGTGCAAAACATACACATAAATGTGACAGTTTAAAATCAGTACAAAATAACAATATTAAAAACATCCGCATATAGCGCTAATACTCGGACCTGTTGCAGGAGTAGGACACGGGACACAGTTATTAGCTGTAAGTAGCGAACCCAGTTCGGGACATCGCCGGCTATAAGGTAGGCAAGGCATAACCGCTAACCGATAAACTTAGAAGGATAGAGGTACTCACAAGAAGCAGCTAAAATCATTTCTATCATTCAAACCCAGGGCACCTGTGGCATCAAACCGGATGATGTGTCTACTTTCCTGCCTTAGCAACTGTTTTTTCCTATCACCACCAAGGGGATCAACTTTGATCTGTTCCAACCCTGCAAACCGTAGGACCCGTGGGTCTCCTCCGTGCTGTTCTCTGACATGGTTAATTAGGCGGGGGCACCCATCCCCTGTGTCGATCGATTTAAAGTGTTCTCTGAACCTCACGTAGAGTTTCCGTATAGTTTTCCCAATGTAGAATCGTTTACATGGGCAGAAAATAATATACACTACATACGTGGATTTACAAGAAATAAAAGATTTGACCCTATGCGTCGTACCCCCCAACTGGATAGTTTTTAGCTGACCGTTATACTCACAAAACCTGCATGAGCCACATCTGAAATTGCCTATGGGGGCGCTTCTTTCTAACCAGGATTGGTTCTGTGTGGAAAATCGGCTCTGTACCAACATACTACGCACTGTAGGACACCGTCTAAAGGCAACACATGGGCGCACACTCGTGATGTCCTTGAGTTGGGGGTCCTGACCCAGGATACTCCAATTCCTGGATATGGCCTGGCGTATGGCCAGTTCGCAGGGACTAAATTCAAACGAGAAAGTGAACCTCTTACTAGTATCATTGGATCCAGCATGTTTACCCTTTCTTCTGGAGCCAGCGTGCAACAACTCTCTTTGGGACATATTGGTGACCTTGGTATAGGCCTCTAGCACAATCTCATTGGGATAACCCCTCGTCATTAACCGTTCTCCCAATTCTCTGGCTTGTTTGAAGAATAGGGTGTCATTACTATTGATGCGTCTAAGTCTGAGGAATTGGGCATAAGGTAGACCTTTTTTGGTATGAAATGGGTGATGGCTGTTAAAATGAAGGAGAGAGTTGGTAGCTGTTTCCTTTCTGAAAGCAGCAGTGCACAGTTCACCCTGATTCTCAAAAACCTTTACATCTAAAAATTCGAGAGTTTTTCCGCCATAAACAGCCGTAAATTTCATGTTCATGTGATTGTGGGTATTCAGGTATTCAACAAAATCAAAGAACTCCACCCGGGTGCCTTCCCATACAATGAACACGTCATCCACGTAACGGTGGAAGGCCCTAATGTTTGAGGCGAAAGGGTTGTCCAGAGAGTAGACACAGCGGTTCTCGAAAAAAGCGAGAAACAAGTTGGCAAAAGTGCAGGCAACGGGAGTGCCCATCGCTGTGCCCACTCTCTGGACAAACCAGCGACCATCAAACATGAAGGCATTGTGAGACAACACAAACTGGAGGCCTTCACAGACGAAGTCAACAAATTGAGGACTCTTATTGGCGTTAACCAGAAGCTGGTGTATACATTGTACGCCTAAGTCTTGCGGGATACGAGTATATAAACTCTCGACGTCGATAGACGCTAGGGTGTATGTCTCCTTCCAACATATGTCTCTAACCACTCTGAGGAATGAGTTGGTATCTTTAAGATACGACGGTATGTCGCATAAGGTGGGACGTAACAGCCAGTCCAAATACTGTGACAGGGGTTCGGTAAGGGAACCGATTCCTGCCACAATCGGGCGGCCCGGGGGATTGTTTACAGATTTGTGCACTTTGGGCAGAAAGTACCAAACAGGATATCTCGGACTCTCCGGGAGTAACTTAATGGCAGTATGTTCGGACAGTAAGCCTGTTTCGACATACCTTCTAAGGAAGGAGCGTAGGAGGGTTTGATATCTAAGGGTGGGATTGTTGGCCAGGGGGGTGTACGTGATAGAATCCCCTAGCTGTCTATCTGCTTCACTCTTATAGTATTCTTTTGTCAACTCTACGTGAGGTTCAGAGAACACTTTAAATCGATCGACACAGGGGATGGGTGCCCCCGCCTAATTAACCATGTCAGAGAACAGCACGGAGGAGACCCACGGGTCCTACGGTTTGCAGGGTTGGAACAGATCAAAGTTGATCCCCTTGGTGGTGATAGGAAAAAACAGTTGCTAAGGCAGGAAAGTAGACACATCATCCGGTTTGATGCCACAGGTGCCCTGGGTTTGAATGATAGAAATGATTTTAGCTGCTTCTTATGAGTACCTCTATCCTTCTAAGTTTATCGGTTAGCGGTTATGCCTTGCCTACCTTATAGCCGGCGATGTCCCGAACTGGGTTCGCTACTTACAGCTAATAACTGTGTCCCGTGTCCTACTCCTGCAACAGGTCCGAGTATTAGCGCTATATGCGGATGTTTTTAATATTGTTATTTTGTACTGATTTTAAACTGTCACATTTATGTGTATGTTTTGCACTTGTTGTTGTCTTGTTGTTACCATGACGCCGTCGACCGGCCCCGACGCATATATTGTGCGCGGCGCCGGGGGATGACGTCACTTGGCTTGATGATGCGCTAGATTGGCGCGAAACGGCCCGTCGCCTGGCCCCGCTCTGTTCATGTATACACCTCAATAAAGGACACATTTCGTACTGTATCGGTGAGTGCCGCTATTTCCTATGTTCTACATTTGGACTGTCTTTGTTCTTGCTGAGCACCACCGTTATGCAGACAAGTGCATTACGGCTTAACCACCCTGTCAAGACCAATGCCGGGTTTCACTGAAGGTACACAACATTTTGGTCGGCTGGTGCCAGACTACTGCCTCCTTCATTGATCCATTTCACGACTATCTTCTGTCTATATATGGTCTTTGGACACACCGACCGTACCAAGATCAGTGATTGAAGTTATATCTATCTACGGCTGCAATGGAAAACATGTCAGGTGTGGAACCGCCAGAGGTGTTATTGAGTACGGGCAGAGAAGATGCGGGTGCCTTTTTTAAGGAATGCAACAAGAAGGACAATTTACTGATGATGAGCACAAAAGCTCTTGAGCACCGGGTGTTATTACTGGCTGACAAGGAGGTGAGACTCTTTTGGACCAATCATTCGTTGAGGTCCTATAGCGAAAGTAATCGCGTACCTAGAGGTCTCAGAACGTATAAAACCCCAGCTCAGTACACAGATGACCAAGCATTTATAAAGAGATGGAAGGACTTACATCTGGAACACTCATTGAATTTGATGCGGTTGGTCCTGAGCCGGAATGAGACGGAGTATGCAGCAACCACTGATGAACTTTGTAAAGCAAGGATTGAACTCAGAACCAGATTGGGGGAGGATGCTTTCTCAACTTTTTCCAAAAAACTGGAGAAGAAGCTTGTGGTTACACAAATGGACATTAAGGAGAAAAAGAGAGATAAATTTGTGCGCGACAAGATTGACTTTGAGCAAGGCGCTATCTTCGAATGGGGCTCCTCCAAGAAACATAACTACAGAAAAGGCACGAACAATCAAAGAAAAAGAAGAGCTAAAAATTCTGAATTCTGGACCACAGAGTCGGATTCTAGTCTGTCTGATGAGAGACCCAGAGATCGAGACACAACTGATTCAACCTCCGTTGCCGGTGGAGCGAGCGCGATGGACATTTCAACACCGTCAGTCCCTTTAGGAGGCGCATCCGGAGGGGGAGATGGAGGAAAAAGAAATCGGTACCCCTACCGGAAGAGGAAGCAAGTCTCATGGCGATAAAACCGACAGGTGATTTTCCTGGTAGACAAGACTTACCCACTAACTTATCTAACCCTGTAGCAGCTGATCCGGTCGGTCGGGGCATTACCCCATCAGTGTATCTGGACTGTCCGGAACATCTGACCAATCTCACTTTGTTTAAATCCCTCCCGATGCAAAAACCAGGGTGCGATGTCCCTGCTTTTGTTGAGGAAATTGGAGACAATAATGTTGTTAATCTTACTAACCTGATTTTGTCTGATGATTGCATATCACTCTTAAAAAAAGGCCTTAACTATGCCATTTCCAATTCATTTGACCCTATCCAGTTTGAGGTTGATTTGTTCAAAGGCATACGTAAATTGAATTTACATAAAACGTTTCAGGGTGAGAAAGGCGGAGATGGGGGTACTAATAGGTACCGCAGGGAGGGTGAGATTCCTGTGGTTGTTGGACCTTTAGGTTTTTCCCCCCCAGACGCCACCCCACACCTAGATTTACCCACCATTGAGTGCCTTTTGAGTTTGGAGAACGTCCTGTCATTTGATGCATCTACGGACCACGAGAATCCAGTGGTAGAAGTGGAGGTGGAAGCGTTTAAGAAGGGTGTTAGATCCTCTTTTTGTCCCCCCTTGCCCGCTGGCTCCCCCATCGACATTTTCTGTCAACGTGTTAGGGACGATGTTAGGGCCCTCATATATCCAGTGGCCCAAAGTAATTTGACTTATGGCGAAAAACAGGCCCTCCGTTGGCTCCAGTCCCTTGACAGTGTCGTGGTGAAGCCAGCGGACAAGGGTGGGAATGTGGTCATAATGACAAAAGAATACTATAAGAGTGAAGCAGATAGACAGCTAGGGGATTCTATCACGTACACCCCCCTGGCCAACAATCCCACCCTTAGATATCAAACCCTCCTACGCTCCTTCCTTAGAAGGTATGTCGAAACAGGCTTACTGTCCGAACATACTGCCATTAAGTTACTCCCGGAGAGTCCGAGATATCCTGTTTGGTACTTTCTGCCCAAAGTGCACAAATCTGTAAACAATCCCCCGGGCCGCCCGATTGTGGCAGGAATCGGTTCCCTTACCGAACCCCTGTCACAGTATTTGGACTGGCTGTTACGTCCCACCTTATGCGACATACCGTCGTATCTTAAAGATACCAACTCATTCCTCAGAGTGGTTAGAGACATATGTTGGAAGGAGACATACACCCTAGCGTCTATCGACGTCGAGAGTTTATATACTCGTATCCCGCAAGACTTAGGCGTACAATGTATACACCAGCTTCTGGTTAACGCCAATAAGAGTCCTCAATTTGTTGACTTCGTCTGTGAAGGCCTCCAGTTTGTGTTGTCTCACAATGCCTTCATGTTTGATGGTCGCTGGTTTGTCCAGAGAGTGGGCACAGCGATGGGCACTCCCGTTGCCTGCACTTTTGCCAACTTGTTTCTCGCTTTTTTCGAGAACCGCTGTGTCTACTCTCTGGACAACCCTTTCGCCTCAAACATTAGGGCCTTCCACCGTTACGTGGATGACGTGTTCATTGTATGGGAAGGCACCCGGGTGGAGTTCTTTGATTTTGTTGAATACCTGAATACCCACAATCACATGAACATGAAATTTACGGCTGTTTATGGCGGAAAAACTCTCGAATTTTTAGATGTAAAGGTTTTTGAGAATCAGGGTGAACTGTGCACTGCTGCTTTCAGAAAGGAAACAGCTACCAACTCTCTCCTTCATTTTAACAGCCATCACCCATTTCATACCAAAAAAGGTCTACCTTATGCCCAATTCCTCAGACTTAGACGCATCAATAGTAATGACACCCTATTCTTCAAACAAGCCAGAGAATTGGGAGAACGGTTAATGACGAGGGGTTATCCCAATGAGATTGTGCTAGAGGCCTATACCAAGGTCACCAATATGTCCCAAAGAGAGTTGTTGCACGCTGGCTCCAGAAGAAAGGGTAAACATGCTGGATCCAATGATACTAGTAAGAGGTTCACTTTCTCGTTTGAATTTAGTCCCTGCGAACTGGCCATACGCCAGGCCATATCCAGGAATTGGAGTATCCTGGGTCAGGACCCCCAACTCAAGGACATCACGAGTGTGCGCCCATGTGTTGCCTTTAGACGGTGTCCTACAGTGCGTAGTATGTTGGTACAGAGCCGATTTTCCACACAGAACCAATCCTGGTTAGAAAGAAGCGCCCCCATAGGCAATTTCAGATGTGGCTCATGCAGGTTTTGTGAGTATAACGGTCAGCTAAAAACTATCCAGTTGGGGGGTACGACGCATAGGGTCAAATCTTTTATTTCTTGTAAATCCACGTATGTAGTGTATATTATTTTCTGCCCATGTAAACGATTCTACATTGGGAAAACTATACGGAAACTCTACGTGAGGTTCAGAGAACACTTTAAATCGATCGACACAGGGGATGGGTGCCCCCGCCTAATTAACCATGTCAGAGAACAGCACGGAGGAGACCCACGGGTCCTACGGTTTGCAGGGTTGGAACAGATCAAAGTTGATCCCCTTGGTGGTGATAGGAAAAAACAGTTGCTAAGGCAGGAAAGTAGACACATCATCCGGTTTGATGCCACAGGTGCCCTGGGTTTGAATGATAGAAATGATTTTAGCTGCTTCTTGTGAGTACCTCTATCCTTCTAAGTTTATCGGTTAGCGGTTATGCCTTGCCTACCTTATAGCCGGCGATGTCCCGAACTGGGTTCGCTACTTACAGCTAATAACTGTGTCCCGTGTCCTACTCCTGCAACAGGTCCGAGTATTAGCGCTATATGCGGATGTTTTTAATATTGTTATTTTGTACTGATTTTAAACTGTCACATTTATGTGTATGTTTTGCACTTGTTGTTGTCTTGTTGTTACCATGACGCCGTCGACCGGCCCCGACGCATATATTGTGCGCGGCGCCGGGGGATGACGTCACTTGGCTTGATGATGCGCTAGATTGGCGCGAAACGGCCCGTCGCCTGGCCCCGCTCTGTTCATGTATACACCTCAATAAAGGACACATTTCGTACTGTATCGGTGAGTGCCGCTATTTCCTATGTTCTACATTTATTTAAGTTATTATTTAAAATATTTTACCCTTTTTAGGTTGGTTTTTTAAGTCTGATTGCTCATATAACATAGTACAATACTAATGAAGGTTGGGAGCAAAATAAGTTATTATTGCTATTTATTATTATTATTATTATGTATCGAGCAATATTAATTCCATGGGGCTGTACAATCAGTAAGGGGGTCACATACATTATGACACCAAGTGCAAATACAAAAACTACAGAGATCTGGAGCAGGTAGGAGGAGGACCCTGCATGTCAGGGCTCACAGTCTATATGGGGAGTTGTGTCGTGACCGTTTTGAGAGCCTATAATTTCCTCACTGTCATAGTAACTGATTGCTGCCATTTTCAGGTGGGGGCATTGGGTTCTCCATTCACAGCCAATATAGTTGTGCCCATGTGACCCAATGGGGGTCATTTACTAAGGGTTCGATTTGCATTTTCCGACATGTTACCCGAATATTTCCGATTTGCGCCGATTTTCCCTGTATTGCCCCAGGGTTTTGGCGCATGCGATCGGATTGTGGCGCATCGGCGCTGGCATTCACGCGACGGAAATTGAGGGGCGTGGCCGAACGAAAACCCGACGAATGCGGAAAAACCACCGCATCTAAAAAAAAAAAAGTGTTGCAAGGCTTGCACTTACTTTCACTAGGAATAGGCCGGTGAACTTGAGTGCATTTCGGTGGGCCTCGGCGGACTTTAACGCAGCAGCACCACCTGGTGGACGTCGGAGAAACTTCCTTAGTGAATCCCGGCCGGACCCGAATCCACCGCAGAGAACGCGCCGCTGGATCGCGAATGGACCGGGTAAGTAAATCTGCCCCAATATCTTAGATACCACAGTTACAATTGACATCTTAATTGGGGTTTGTCCACGACCTGTTTTGGAACCCGTCACCTCTGTTAGTGGCTGCTTCTTACTGTATAAAGCAATTTTAAATGTATTAAGCTTCTCTAGATACTCAACACAGATTTCTTCTCCAGTTCAGTCCCTTCTAATACTTACAGGCTCATTGTTTTCTGGCAACTCATCTAGAAAAATAAGAGGAATAAACAATCATGAGAACATTCACTGATATAAATATGGAGTCAGCTGGAACATGAATCTTACTGTATGTTCCTATATAAGTAACCACTGCACAATGAGAAGATGTGGAACAACGTAATGACCATCATCTGGTCACATGAGATAAACTGGGTCCCCAAGATTTCGGTGATAATGTATTATTGTACAGTATCTACAAAATAATCTTCCCATAACCACAGAACAATCTCATCCCAGGATGTCTTTTTATATGGACCTTCTGGGACAATTCACGGGAACCTCAAGGGATCTTGTAAAAAATTTTACAAAAATCTTACTTTGTCGTCTATTAGCCATGTTGAGGACGGTATATGTCACCTGATCTTCAGGACAGTAATCATTGTCAGCAGCTGGGAAAGGAACACATTGGGGCAGATTTATCAATCAGTCTGAAAGTCAGAATATTTCCAGTTGCCCATGGCAACCAATCACAGCTCAGCTTTCATTTCACCAGTGCTCATGAATATTTTAAAGGGGAGCTGTGATTGGTTTCCATGGGCAATTGGAAATATTCTGACTTTCAGACACTTGATAAATCTGCCCCATTATAACCTTACTTCTTTGTGTAATAAAAAATCTCTAACCAGAAATGAACAAATTTCCATAACAACTTTTGCATATTTTTACACAAAAGTAGAAGAGCGGAGAGGAAAGAGAGGGAAGAGCAGAGAGGGAAGAGAGGGAAGAAAGGGAAGAGAGAAGAGAGGGAAGAGGGAAGAGAGGGAAGAGATGGAAAGAGCGGAGAGGGAAGAGAGGGAAGAAAGGGAAGAAAGGGAAGAAAGGGAAGAGAGAAGAGAGGGAAGAGGGAAGAGATGGAAAGAGTGGAGAGGGAAGAGAGGGAAGAAAGGGAAGAGAGAAGAGAGGGAAGAGATGGAAAGAGCGGAGAGGGAAGAGAGGGAAGAAAGGGAAGAGAGAAGAGAGGGAAGAGGGAAGAGATGGAAAGAGCGGAGAGGGAAGAGAGGGAAGAAAGGGAAGAAAGGGAAGAGAGAAGAGAGGGAAGAGATGGAAAGAGCGGAGAGGGAAGAGAGGGAAGAAAGAGAAGAGAGGGAAGAGGGAAGAGAGGGAAGAGATGGAAAGAGCAGAGAGGGAAGAGAGGGAAGAAAGGGAAGAGAGGGAAGAGCGGATAGGGAAGAGCAGACAGGGAAGAGCGAAAGGAAAGCGAGAGAAGAGAGGGAAGAGCGGATCAGTTAAGGTTTGGGTTAGGGTCACTTTTAATGCTGCCGGCACCTTTTAAATACAATGCCATTTTTCTGAAGATTTCCTGTCACTATCCTAGAGTGACGATCCTTGAGAAAAACATAAATTTAAAGTAAAAATTAAATAAAATTGTGGAACTATCTATTACCTGTTGTTGGTTGAGGGTTATTATTGGATGATCGTTGTTGACAGTGGAAGTACAAGAAAATACAGATGATGATGATGATGAATAATATGAGACCCAAACTTACAGATAAAATGATCCTTAGAGAAGAGTCACTTGTCCCTAAGGAAATAAACAATCATTACATAATATTACCTTATTTTACTGACTAGGACATAATAATAGACACCACTTACCTGGTATATGAAGACCTAGACTCCTCTTCCTCACTCTGGTGTCTGATGTTTGTATCTCACATGTATAATTCCCAGAATTTACTTCCTGAATGAACTGAACTTCATATTTATTAGAAGAGCTGAATCCCTGAACATTTCCCCCATCTCTGTAGAAGGAATACTGCAGTGATGTCATATTTTCTCTGTGTTTGGTGAGATTGGTGTCACACGTTAGGGTCATTATATCCCCATCGCGGATCAACTCTGAAGATATTTTCAACACTGGAGTAGTGAACAACTCTAGAAAAGTAAAGAAAAATATTCAAAAAATCTAGAAAATATTCCAGGGCTATAATGTGATAACGACAGAAAAATAAGATGGGATTTTAACTGTAACCAATCAATAAAAACACAGGAGAGGCAGCTGTAAAGGAAGATATAGCTGATTCACTACAGAGCTTCCATATTAGACCAGCTTAAAGGTTGGTGGACAAGGGACACATCAAAGCATTGAGTACTTATGGAAAAGGCACCATAAATAGTTTCTTGTGGGCCGCGTCCCTCAAAAGATCTCTCCCCAGATACACAAGACTATTAAGAGGTCCTGCTATAGGAGGCCTTCATCTGTGGACCAGAAATCCTAGCGTAACACAACTATTACCAATCAGATACAATAAATCACCATTATTATAACTTCAGTTTGTAGAGAAAAATATAGAATTACATCATTGGATACAAAGAGGTATTAATAATTTACAAGACACAAGCACTGATGGGAAACTTATCACATTTAGACAAATCCAGCAGAAATTCTCTCGACCAAGCGAGGAAAAACAAACATTAAAAAAAAAAAAATTGCTGTATATATTCGTGTATAAGCCGAGTTTTTCAGCACAAAAAATGTGCTGAAAAACGTCCCCTCGGCTGTATACTACTGGGGGCAGGCTGTATAATACTAAGGGCAGGCTGTATACTACTAAGGGCAGGCTGTATACTACTGGGGGCAGGCTGTATACTACTAAGGGCAGGCTGTATACTACTAAGGGCAGGCTGTATACTACTGGGGGCAAGCTGTATACTACTGGGGGCAAGCTGTATACTACTAAGGGCAGGCTGTATACTACTGGGGGCAGGCTGTATACTACTAAGGGCAGGCTGTATACTACTAAGGGCAGGCTGTATACTACTGGGGGCAGGCTGGGCTGGCTGTATACTATAGGGGGCTGGTTGGCTATATACTGGGGGGGGGGTCTGTGACCAATGCATTTCCCACCCTCGGCTTATACTCGAGTGAATAGTTTTTCCCAGTTTTTGGTGGTAAAATTAGGGGTCTCGGCTTATACTCGGGTCGGCTTATACTCGAGTATATACGGTACCAGATCCAAAAATGGAAATTTGACACTACAACTAATATCTCAGCCTTTGAACAATCCTCTAACCATAACTCTCTTAGAAAAGGTCTAGCTGCAGCCTTCCAAGTACTGACCTATAATAAGAGTGAAACACTGTTGTCCTTCCAAGAAAAATGGGACATAGGCCCCTTCTACAATAGTAAGTGTGATGCAATGAACTCGCATCACACTCGCAACGCGTACTGCTCGGATCGCGGGGCCTGAGCGCTGCCCACCGGGACTGAACTGACATGCTGAGTTCACTCCCGGTGTGCAGCGTTCGGGCCGAGCGATCCGAGCAGTACGCGTTGCGAGTGTGATGCGAGTTCATCGCATCACACTCGCTATTGTAAAAGGGGCCATAGACTTAAAAACTAAAAACCATGATACAGACGAACAATTGCACTTTGTATTCTCTATCACTCGATGCTATAAAGCTGCTTTTGTTCTGGGGCTTCTAAATTATTTCTGGTTGTCCTGGGTCAGTCACATGTAATACATCAATAGTAATATTAGTATTTGTTTTACTGTTTGAAACGTTAAAGTATTTATACATTGGGGATATTTCAGGTTATTCTGAGACAAATAATATTGGACATGACGCATTCGAGAAAAAAATAAATCAATAAAGGACTGTCACAACAGAATTTTATTTTTGTTCATTTCAGCCCATTTGAAACTTTTATGGCTTCCCTGCAGGGATGAACGGCTACTACACTGAGCTTTGCCATTCAGGTCCCTTGGACCCGACCCCTGACTTCACGGGAAGTCCAAACTCTGCCGGACCCAAACTTATGTAGGTCCAGTCCTCCCTACGTCTCAGTACATTGTGCTGAATAGTAAATGGGGACACTAGGACGTAGAATTTGTCCATCAGAAATTTACAGCTCCGTAAACAGAAAAATGTGACTTTAGAAGGGGTTTACCCAAAACTAAAATATTGGGGCAGATTTACTTACCCGGTCCATTCGCGATCCAGCGGCGTGTTCTCTGCGGTGGATTCGGGTCCAGCCGAGATTCACTAAGGTAGTTCCTCTGACGTCCACCAGGTGGCGCTGCTGCGCTGAAGTTCCCCGAGGCCCGCAGGAAGGCCCTGAAGTTCACCGGCCTATACCGTCGGGTTTTCGTTTGGCCACGAACGATTTCCGTCACGTGCATGCCAGCGCCGATGCTACATAATCCGATCGTGTGCGCCAAAATCCCGGGGCAATACAGGGAAAATCGGCGCAAATCGGATAAATTCGGGTAACACGTCGGGAAAACACGAATCGGGCCCTTAGTAAATGACCCCCATTATATTTTTATAGGTGTTTAAAGAAGTTCCACAATTATTTGATTTAACCATCGTCCATCCTCACCTTGTATCTGGATGAGTCGCTCTGCACTTTTCTTCCTTACTCTCTTATCTGTAGTTTCCACCTCACATGAATAATTCCCAGAATCCTCCAGCTGAACATTGTAGACTTCATAGATATCACTGACCCCAAATCCCTGAACCATCCGTCCTTCTCTGTAGAAAGTAAAGTGCAGCCGTGTCTTCTGTCTGGGAGGAGGGAGACGCGTCTCACATCTCAGGGTCACGTTATCATTCCTAAACACTGGATGTGGGGTCACTGATATTGTGGGAGCCGTGAAAAGCTCTAGAGACGAATAAAAGTCATAATATGTAAATTGGTCTGTTTTAGCAGCAACATTGTGATAACTTGGTCATTAGTAACATATTGGGGGGAATTTCTTAATGTGTTGACAGCTCAGAAAGTGCAGACGTGACAACAATAGTCACATTAACTCCTTAGTAAATAAGCTCATTTGGTGCCTTGATGACCAAGACCTTTTTTTTCAAAACCAGGACAGGTCACTTTATCCGGTTATAACTTTAGAAGACTTTAACTTACCTAAGTCCTTGGGAGTTTATTTTTTCATAATCATCATCACATGTTTTTTTGCAAAATAAAGGTTTTAACTTTAACTTTGGTAATTTTATAAAACCCTGGTCTAGTGACAGGGTGACCCCTTACAATAACCCATTAAATGTTCATCAATGGAGATGACATCAATTTTGTGCTCATTATTATTTAAAGTGATCATTAATTGTTCTTGAATTTTGATCTCCAGTGTATATTCTGGGGCGAAGCTGGTTGGACACCCGGTTTTGGATTGATACAATTTTGATACAATACCCAGATTTATAACACTGGAACCCGCATTTATGTGCACAGTACAGCCGGACACAATACTGGCACAAACACTTCATAAATACATGGTGAACCAGTTTGTACATGTATTTATGTGCAGTCTACACCAGAATACTGGGGCAGACTTTAGTAAATGTGGGACAATATGTAATGTAGATTATTTATCACAGTAATAAGTGAGTCCAACTACATTGAGCAAATGATATACAAGTGATACACAAGGGCCCATCAGTAGAGTCTTATCATGGTGCCCACCACTGCACTGCTATCATATCCTATTACCGGCAAACCATCTGCATATTCCTATAACACAGTGACCCATGGCTTCCTATCTGGCCTTTGTCTGTACATTACACCCTCTTAGCCCAGTGAGGCAGGAATACATGGCCATAAAGTAGCCGGAGTCAGGCAGTAAAACCCTGCAACATGATGAAGACCCAGGCAGGAGGAGACGGGTTCTCTTCACATTATATTTATGTATCCGTGGAGGTTGCTGGATAATCTCCCCATATTATTATAAGGTGGGAGAAATGTTGTCTCCTAAATATCTGTATGATGTACCGGGAGGGTTCTGCACAACTCATGCAGGGCTTGGTGGCCACCGGTGGGACAGTAAATAAATGATTCTGGATTTACCTTCTACAGATACAGAATCTACATCTTCATATGAAAAATCATAGACTTCTTTCCTACATCTGTATGTCCCGGCAGTCGTCCTGGTTACATTACTGATATTATATTCTGCATTATCTGTCCAGTATCTAATGACTTTATTATCTTTATAGAATATTGTCCGTCCTCCGGGGAATCTAGGATAGTGGTGACATCTTATATTTAGGTCATCTCCTTCATAGACATATAGAGGGGTCTGCAGGATGAGCCAACCTGTAATACACAATGATATAGGATGAGGAGACATATATGACCTCTTATCAGTCTGTGTGTGATACAACTTGTTACCTTGTCTGTAGATCTATGATCTGGTAGAGTTACTCACCATCACTTACACCCAGTGTAACAGGGTCACTTATCTCTCCAGGTCTGGTCTGACATCGGTAACTTCCACTGTGTGATGTTCTAGCATCTTGTATTGTATAGAATGTCCCATTGTGTACAGGAGAATTGTCCTTGTACCATATATAATCCATCCCCTCTCCTATAGTAGATCCCACATCACAGGTCATTGTCATCTTCTCTGATGTAAATATCTTCTTGTAGTCGGGGGTGAAGGTCACCACAGGTCTGATGGCGGCTCCTAGAAGACGTCATGTTATATACTGAGTGGTTGCAGATACAATGGGGCACATTTACTAAGAACAGTGCAGTGTGTACTATGTGCAATGCCCTGTGTACTGTGCAGGGTGCTCCAAATTCGAGATTTCTGGTGCATGTTCTTCATGAATCTGGCGCCCCCTGCATTACCCCGACGGAGTGATTTTACAGATTTTTGTAGGAGAAGCTTATAAGAAAAATCCACTCCAAACTTTTAAAATAAAGCTTTAAACTAACCTTAAACACTTTGGTAGGTAGGTAAGTACTAGGTTGGTCTGTTTAGTGCTATTATACCTGTATGATAACACATTGGTAGGTAGGTAAGTACTAGGTTGGTCTGTTTAGTGCTATTATACCTGTATGATAACACATTG
This sequence comes from Engystomops pustulosus, assembly GCF_040894005.1. Lineage (NCBI taxonomy): Eukaryota > Metazoa > Chordata > Amphibia > Anura > Leptodactylidae > Engystomops > Engystomops pustulosus. The sequence continues at coordinate 14,900,641 of NC_092417.1, read as the reverse complement.
GTAGGTAGGTAAGTACTAGGTTGGTCTGTTTAGTGCTATTATACCTGTATGATAACACATTGGTAGGTAGGTAAGTACTAGGTCGGTCTGTTTAGTGCTATTACACCTGTATGATAACACATTGTTAGGTAGGTAAGTACTAGGTTGGTCTGTTTAGTACTATTACACCTGTATGATAACACATTGTTAGGTAGGTAAGTACTAGGTTGGTCTGTTTAGTGCTATTACACCTGTATGATAACACATTGTTAGGTAGGTAAGTACTAGGTTGGTCTGTTTAGTACTATTACACCTGTATGATAATACGTGAATGGTAAAATACCATTGAACATGGAATAAAACATGAACTCAGATCAGTTTAGTCCATTTATAAGTATTTTACTTACATTCTGCTCAATTATCTTCACATCAGCAGAAACACATGACATGACTATTCTCTCTTCTATAGGATAAAGGATGATGGGAGAACGATGTCACTTACCTTCTTGTATGAGAACCAGCCCTATAAAACAGAAGAGAAGAAGAGTCACCAGATATCATTGTATCCTGGTCAGTGCTGAGCACCCGAAATGCAAACTTCAGCTCTGCGACCAAATTTTCCATGGTCCAATCATCACTAGTCCTGGTACATTTCTACATTGTAGGTTATTACAGCCTGGTACCACCATTAGTGTAAATGTATAAACTAACAAATTATTACTATTACTATGTACTAACTGCAACTGCTAATAATAATAATAAATACAATTTCACTTTCATTTACACCTAAAAGCTTCTACTCTCCATAATCTTTTATTGTATGGTAAGAAGTGTAAATACATGTATCTGTAGAATATGACCGAGAGAGAATCACATGAAGCCGATAGCGATCAGTCCTTATATAGAAGCTGTCAGTCATAGGACATTATATATTTACCTATCAGCACCGTTCTTCATAAGATTCTCTCCTGATCTATAGGAAATGTTGCCTCAGAGTGTCTCTGACTGTCTCTGACTTTCTCAGACTATCTCTGACTATCTCTGTCTGATTGTCTTTCTCAGAGTGTGTCTGACTGTCCCTGTTTGTCCCTGACTGTCTCTGGAAACAATGGGGTGACACCTATTAATGGGTGTAAGGAGCTGGGGCAGTTTCTAGGTAATTCTAAAATGTTCGCCATCACTGCTATTAGGGAAAGACATACTGAGTCACATTTATCAAAACTAGTGCAGTCATCACCAGGGACGTCGCTAAGTCAAAAGATCCAGGACCCGTACCCCAGATCTTTAGACCTGTGCCCCGGATGTCCCCGACTCAGCAGGACTTTTGTCTCGCTGTCTGGGCAGCTCTTACAAACACTTTCCATTCTCTGTGTCCTCTGTCCTCTGGAGTACTGTAGTTAAGCGGGGGGGCTTAGAGCTCTGTGCTCCACTACAGAGATCAGGAGACCAGTGATATCATTACATCGTGCCTCCTGCTCCAAGCAGCTTGGTACAGCTTCTGAGAGCAGGAGGCGCGGTATGATGACATCACTGCATGCCTCCTGCACACCGAGGAGAAGAGGAGCTGAGAAAGAAAGAAAGGTGAGTATTACTGTTATTTCTTTAACCCATTCCCGAAATGTGCCAGAATGGCGAGGGGAGTGGCGATTGGTCACCATGACAGCCTGGGTTCTTCCGTCTCAGGTCTATCTCATTTTAACCCAATCATTACAATGTGCTATTTGCACATTGTAATGAATGAGGAGGAAAATCCCGATATACTGCCATTCTGTAGTATGGCTTCTGTAGTATGTAGTAGGACAACCTCGGGTTAAAGTACCCTAGGGAGTCTGAAAAATGGTAAAAATAAATAAAAGTTAAAAAGCAAAAATTATAATAAAAAAAAAAAAATTTTCAAATCGCCCCCCTTTCCCTAGAGCTGATGTAAAAACAGTAAAAACCATTAACACTTTAGGTATCGCCGCATCCAAAATTCCCGAGATAACAACATATAATAACGTTTTTTCAATGCGTTTAACCCCGAAACGGAAATTAGAGTTCAAAGTCGAAAATGACACTTTTTTGCAATTTGAAAAATATTAAAAATTCCATAAAAAGTGATCAAAAGGTCTCAGAGTCCTAAAAATGGTAGCATTGAAAACATCATTAAATTAAAAAATCAAGATTACTGTGGGGGACATTACTGGAGGCTTTTTGGAACATTACTGGGACTGTGGCTGCTCCATCTGCTCCGCTTATCTAAGGGAATGACGAGGGGTCCGACGAAGGTACCCCAGACCCCTTGTTCTTGTGAACTGAGACCCCCAGCAATCGACAAGTTAGGCCATATCCTGTGGATAGCCCCTAACTTGCTTGGTGGGAAAATCCCTTGAAGGACACTTAACTTACAGACAACCTCTAGTTACAGACAGACCCCTTTGCCCACTGTCACCTCTGGTGAAGCTCTCTGAATGCTCTCAGGCTGCAATGATCAGCTGTAAGGTGTCTGTAATGAAGCTTTATTGATTGAAATTGAAAACATTTTGATAACATAATTGTCACAGGGGCAAAATAAATTTTTTTTTCTGGAGTTACAATTATAAAATCTCAGTTCTGACTTACATACAAATGTAGCTTAAGTACAAACCTAAAGAACCGATCTTGTACATAACCCGGTGACTACCGGTATAGCTGACCCTGTGGTGACTCCGTATGATGGGGACTTGGTGTGAAGCTCTGTAACTAGTAGTATTAGCTTGTTTCTATATGTTACTATATAACCCTCCTGGTATATAGAGACAGAAGGACATGGAGATGATTGTACTTACAGAGTAATAACACGGACGTCTCTCCAGACATGATGCTGGAGATGGAGGAGATGCTGCTGCGGAGATGAAAAAGAGAAGTGGATTATTAGTCAGAATGATCTTCTGTATCACAGGAAGGAAGGAAGTAGAAGTGTGAGATAGTTAATATTAATACATTGTAAAGTTGTGATATAAATATCCCTGTAGCCGTAGAGTCAGTGTGGAGGAAGCTTCCGACTCCAAGGGACATAACAGGAATATGTTACAGACCCCCGGGTGTAGATAAGTTGTATGAGCCTGGATTATTATATTAGAGGATATTATCTCTTCATCTGGATAGAAATGTATATGTACCAGAACTACAGAGGGAAGGATACAACTAGAAATGGTCTTGTGGTGGACACCACTAACACTGCAGATCTTATGTATAATGGGGAGGAAATAGTCCCCACATTGTCATCACTTGTCACATGTAAGAGAAGATATTAGCAAAAAGACTTTTTCTTTCACAACTTGTATTAAAAAAAAGTTTTTGGACTTGGTTTCAGATCCACAAGTGGATAATTTATGTTTAGAATAATTAAAAAAAAGTTTAACTGAATGATTGGCGTCATTTGAACACATACAAAGGAATCTCAATAAATTAGAGAGTGAGAAAAAAAGTCATTTATTATATAGAGTCATTACAAACAGAGTGAACTTTTTCACTGAAAGAGACTGCCGGTGACAGACAGACTGTCACTGAAAGAGACTGCCGGTGACAGACAGACAGTCACTGAAAGAGACTGCCGGTGACAGACAGACAGTCACTGAAAGAGACTGCCGGTGACAGACAGACAGTCACTGAAAGAGACTGCCGGTGACAGACAGACAGTCACTGAAAAAGACTGCCGGTGACAGACAGACAGTCACTGAAAGAGACTGGCGGCCACAGAGACAGTCAGGGACAGTCTGAGACAGTCTATAGATACACATAAAATATTTTGGTTAACCCGTTATATTTTGTTGTAGCTAAGAGCAGTTATTTACTATCCTAGGCAACGGCGGGAGCTACAGGTAGTAAGACAAAAAAAATAATACAGTGCATAGTTTTAGCCATGCCATTATGCAGTTGAAGTATTATCTAATATATATCTTCTGATTAAATGTTCATAGAAGCTGAGGGAAAAAAAAAAGGGCGAAAGAACAATAACAATTTTTAATTCCGCAGCGCACTTATCCACATGACCATTTACAAACCAATACGCTATTTCAGTAAATCTTTGTCAGGCATTATCAGCTTTTATCCTCCTAGTTAATCTTAAAGCAAAGTTTAAGGCTCTGTTAAGGCCACCCCACAGCAGACAGAGTCACCTCATTGTGGGTGGATATTAGGTGGGCTGGGATTCTTGAACCTCTTCCAGGGTTGCTATAACTTTATCTACTTGTCGTGGGACCTCGGTTCCCAGTTGGCTAGTTCCTCCAGCCGGCAAATATGATCTAAGCGTTCTATCCACTCTTTAATGTAGGGAGTATTTGTCTGCAAACATTTGGGAGGGATTGTAAATTTGGCCGCTTACTCGAGGTGTGTGGCTACGTCTCTGTTGCTAGGGTTCCAAGATTTGTTGGGGAGCCATAGCAGCACAGATTCCGGGCTTAGAGTGATCTTTTTGACTGTTATAGTGTATATATATACATATATACACTCACCGGCCACTTTATTAGGTACACCTATCCAACTGCTCGTTAACACCTAATTTCTAATCAGCCAATCACATGGTGGCAACTCAGTGCATTTAGGCATGTAGACATGGTCAAGACAATCTCCTGCAGTTCAAACCGAGCATCAGTATGGGGAAGAAAGGTGATTTGATGCCTTTGAACGTGGCATGGTTGTTGGTGCCAGAAGGGCTGGTCTGAGTATTTCAGAAACTGCTGATCTACTGGGATTTTCACGCACAACCATCTCTAGGCTTTACAGAGAATGGTCCGAAAAAGAAAAAACATCCAGTGAGCGGCAGTTCTGTGGGCGGAAATGCCTTGTTGATGCCAGAGGTCAGAGGAGAATGGGCAGACTGGTTCGAGCTGATAGAAAGGCAACAGTGACTCAAATCGCCACCCGTTACAACCAAGGTAGGCAGAAGAGCATCTCTGAATGCACAGTACGTCGAACTTTGAGGCAGATGGGCTACAGCAGCAGAAGACCACACCGTGTGCCACTCCTTTCAGCTAAGAACAGGAAACTGAGGCTACAATTTGCACAAGCTCATCGAAATTGGACAGTAGAAGATTGGAAAAACGTTGCCTGGTCTGATGAGTCTCGATTTCTGCAGCGACATTCGGGTGGTAGGGTCAGAATTTGGTGTCAACAACATGAAAGCATGGATCCATCCTGCCTTGTATCAACGGTTCAGGCTGGTGGTGGTGGTGTCATGGTGTGGGGAATATTTTCTTGGCACTCTTTGGGCCCCTTGGTACCAATTGAGCATCGTTGCAACGCCACAGCCTACCTGAGTATTGTTGCTGACCATGTCCATCCCTTTATGAGCACAATGTACCCTGTAACATCTGATGGCTACTTTCAGCAGGATAATGCGCCATGTCATAAAGCTGGAATCATCTCAGACTGGTTTCTTGAACATGACAATGAGGTCACTGGACACAAATGGCCTCCACAGTCACCAGATCTCAATCCAATAGAGCATCTTTGGGATGTGGTGGAACGGGAGATTCGCATCATGCATGTGCAGCCGACAAATCTGCGGCAACTGTGTGATGCCATCATGTCAATATGGACCAAAATCTCTGAGAAACTTCCAGCACCTTGTTGTATCTATGCCACGAAGAATTGAGGTAGTTCTGAAGGCAAAAGGGGGTCCAACCCGTTACTAGCATGGTGTACCTAATAAAGTGGCCGGTGAGTGTATACATACATACATGTGTTTGTGTTTGCACTTCTGACCAGAATCCGTGTAGTTTGGGGCATCTCAAAACATATATCCTAGTGTGCCCTCTATATCTCCAACATGTTTCATTTACTAGTAGTCATTTTTGCACTAAGGCTGCCGGTGTATTATACCACCTAGTCATAGGTTTAAATAAATTCTGCTTAGTTTTAACACACATTGAAAATCCATGTGATGTGAGGTGGATTGTCGGGATTTGTGCAGGAGTAATGTTGATGTTTATCAGACTCCCAGCCTCTAATATATGAAGGAGTTTAGTGCATGAGGTAGCCCTTAGATATGACCAGTTAACAAGGTTGAACACCTTTTATGTGTCCGTACCTAGCAAGACTAGAGTTAGTGGCTTGGAGCAGGCATAGTTGATGGCGTGTACAACTCTGGAGAAGTTATTGTTACCTTCCCTGCCCACGAGGAATCCAGGTCGCTGTGGGTGTATTAGGGTGGGTAGATAAGGACTGAGTCTTCTAGATAGAAGATTCACCCAGATCTTCGCATCCATGTTCAATAGCAATAGAGTTGTACCAATCTGTCATATGTGGGAGTAGCATTTTGGAGACTAGCCAACTGGAAGCCATCACGGCCTGGGCTTTTGCCCAGTGAGAGGGAACTAAGGATATTTGATAGCTCCTTAATAGTTATTTGGGTTAGAAGTTTTTCCGGGGCTTGTCCATCTAGTGTGGGCAGTGAGAGTTTGTTCATAAAATCTTCAGTGCATTTCGGGATGTCAAGTTCTCTTTGCTTGTGTAGCATAATTTGTATAAGTCATGACAGAAGCTACGGAATGTGTCTGCTATCTCAGATGTCTTGGAGACCTTCCCTTTGATGGTGGAAACTATGGAAGAGATAAACATGCTTTCCCTTTCCCTTTCATTTATTAATAAATAAGACATCTGTTTGTCCCTTTGTCACCGTGTGCATAGCACCTAAAATTAGGATATTGGAATTGTTTTGCAGCCCTAATGTTATGATGATTTGGTAGACTGTCCAGTTGGTTTTGATGTCCTAAACAAGTAGAGTGTTTACTTAACAATTCAAGTGCTGATATACGTTGGAGTAGGTTGTTTAACTTAGCTACTCTCTGTTTTTTGAGTCTAGCACCAAGTTCTCTTAGTTACCCCCCCCTATGACACATTTATGTGTCTCCCAGTTGATAGAGTGTGCGGTGTCTGACGGTTTGTTTTCTATAAAGAAAGTGTCAATCATTTTAGTAAAGAAAGTGATGGTGTCAGGTGCATCTAGCAACGTCTCATTGAGGCGCCACATGTTCTTCCTTTTGGGGAGGTCTGCAATGGAAAGCGTCACATGTACTTGGGCGTGGTCTGAACAGGTCAGTGGCCCTATGTCTGCTGATTTGATGCTTTCGATATGCGAAGCTGAGCAAAAAATATACAGTATTTTATTTTTAAAAATACGGCGCACTATAAGGCGCACCATCAATAAATGCCTGCTAAAATGTCTAGATTTATATAAAAGGCGCACCGGATTATAAGGCGCACCTGATTATAAGGATGAATGACCAGCAGGTGGCAGACCTGTGCACAGTTCAAGGCAGCTGTTGTGTGTAAGTATGGTTCATATGTAAGGCGCACTGGACTATAAGGCACACCTTTGATTTCTGAGAAAAGAATAATTTTATTCTGCATCTTATAGTCCGAAAAATCCGGATATCCAACCTTTGAAGTGATTGGTGTACTGCTGAGTTGTGGGAGTAGTCTGTTTGTGGGGTGGAGCGTCCTCCAAAAATCAACAACATCAATGCCTTTTAATGCCCTAAGGCAGCGCCAAGAGATTTCTAGGACTGTGACGATACCCCTGTGGAACAATCTAGAGTGGGTTGCTGAGCTAAAATCAGATCACCCCTATAATCCTTACTTTCTTCTGCCAGTTAATGTACCTTGCTCAGTATCTCTCGCAGCCGGCCTGATTGTTTTTTGTTCGGTGCATAGATAGAAGCTAGGGTTACTATTGTTGGACCAATTTTACCTTTTACTAGGGCACATCGTCCCTCTGTGTCTGTCCAAGTCAGGAGGTGTGTGAAAGCTACTGATTTAGATATGATGATAGTAGTATCCTAAGATATGGGGTACATTACTCCCAGCTGTATGGGGCTTTCAGGAGATTGTCTCCTTCCGATCATTTGCCAGATCTGTTCTTCTGGAAACTTGGTGTTCAGTACCATTGACCATTTTTCGATCACTGGCAGTGGAGGCAGGTCCAGGTCTTGCTCCGTTACTGGAAGCCACAATGACTTGTCAAGCGGTTCGATATCTATGATGTCCCAAGCTCTTTTAAGGTCTGCTGGTAATTTTTTGGAACATCATGTACCCTGACAGACAAAGTGTAGGCCAAAGGGAAACATTCATCTGAATAATATTTTCTGGTTCTTCAGGTAGTCAGTTAGTGGTCGCTGCAGTCGTCTTTTGTATAAGGTGGAAGACGCCAAAACCTGAAAGAGAGCTAAGTGTCCTAGAATTCTGTCTCTTTGGTCTCTTTTACTACTCTCAGTATATCTGAAGTGTCTCTGTAGCTTAGTAGGCTGCATAATACATCTCTGGGTGGTTCCTCGGGCTTCGGTGGTGGTCTCAGAGACCAATGTATCCACTCTATCACTATCTGTTGTGATCTTTCCTCTGTTAGAATGGTAGCAAATATTTTCAAAGCAGTCTAAGGCAGCCCTTTTATACTGACATTTTTGTGGCAGCTCCTATTTTCCTGGTCTTCAATTTGGAGGAATGCCATATTTAAGCCATCAGCTTTCGTAGATAGGCTGTGAGCTAAAGACCCATTGAAATCTAAGTCCTGTCTTAGATAGCGGAGCTGTATCCGTGGATGCTGAGGTGGATTCTATATCTGCTGTGATGTCTGCATCAGAGTCACTCTGGCAGTCAGACTCTTTTGCGAGTTCAGGCGCCATCTTGTGAAGCTGCGTCGGTGGAGTTTTGTGCTTTTTGTGGAGATATTTCTCCAGATCTCCTTGGTTCCTTATGCTTCTACTGGTCTAAAAGCAATCAGGGCTTGAGCTCGAGCTTAAGCGGCCAGCTTGCTTCGTGGTCTGGCTCTATCCCCAAGCAGATACTACTTCTAATCCACAACATGATGCCAAATTTATCTGCACTGTTCATGGACAGTCACAGGAAACACATAATTCAAGCATGGATGCCACCCGATCAGACACCCCTCTGTCATAGAAGATGAGGTGGGGTGGTATATTACTCCTACAAAGTAAAGAGTTGCCAGAGGAAACTATAACAAATATGTAGCAATAGAATATTATTCCCTGTTCTGGTGTTGTTCCCTCATCTTTCAAACATGCGGTTGTTACCCTACTACTAAAGAAGCCTTCCCTGGACCCATCCAATGCTACTAACTACCTACCAATCTCTAATCTCCATTTCTTCTCCTAACTCCTGGTATATTCTCGATTAAACCGCTACCTCTCCGCTAACTCCCTCCTTGACCCCCTACAATCTGGTTTCCGCTCTATGCTTTCCACTAAAACTGCTCTTACTAAAGTCTCCAATGATCTCCTCACTGCTAAATCTAAAGGTAACTATTCCCTCCTCATGCTTCTGGATCTCTCGGCAGCGTCTGATACTGTGGACCACCAGCTCCTCCTCAGGAGGCTTCTCTCCCGTGGCCTAAATGACACTGCACTCTCGTGGTTTTCTTCCTATCTCTCTGACCGCACTTTCAGTGTCTCCTTTTTTTGGATTTTTCTCTTCTCATCTTCCTCTGTGTCCATGTTCCTCAGGGCTCAGTCCTAGGTATTCTTCTCTTTTCCTCCTATTCTGCTTCCATCGGACAAACCATCAGCAGATTTGTTTCCAGTATCATCTCTATGTTGATGAACATCACCCCTGCCTTACTCCAGAACACTAGTGACTGTCTTTCTGCTGTCTCTAACATCATGTCCTTTCTCTTCGTCTCTAACTTAATCTTTCTAAAACTGAACTCCTTATCATTCCACCATCTAATGACCAACCCGACCCTGACCTCTCCATCTCGGTCAAATATTATATTTGTATGTGTCTCCTAAAAACTTGTTGGCCCTATATATAAATCAAGATTATTATTATTATTATTATTATTAATTTATTATGAAACCAATGCAATACAATTCTGTAACCTGGCAACAAAAGTCAATCACAAGCTCCGGGTGGTCACTATATATAGGATAGAAATATATAGGATATAAATTTGTTATACAACATAAAAAATATCAACAATTCTAGTAAAGAAATATTCTCTAACAATCTCACAATGGAAGCCGATAAGGCACAAGGAGTCCAGATGGTGGGACATTTTCTTTTCATATTTTATTATTTAAAATATATTTTGCTTTATTCTATGTAATAGATGTCCATAGTAACTATTTGGTTATAGAAGATAAGAATAAAGGGCACAGCAGTAACATATGATATAATAATCATTTCTTGTCACTTATTTGTCCATTATGTTGTAGATGGAGCAGCTTCTTCTTCCATAGACTTCATCCATTTTATATGAAAGAAGACAAATAGCGCAGCAGTTATTATTACAGATCCGGATAGTATCATACGGATAATATTCAGCCAGGAGTATCCAATGCTGTCTGTAAGAACGGAAAATTATGGTAATTGGGTTTATTTTTGTAAGAAGGATCTAAGAAAATATATTAAATAATATAATATAAATTCTCTATTCTAGAGAAACGAAACAGAGGACACTTCAATAGATTATACAAATAAACTACAAATACTGTCCTCAACATTGTAGTATTCATCAAAAACTTCATCAAAAGTCACAAAAAATGACACCACACAGAGCTCCGTACACTGAAGTATGAAAAATGTATTAGTGTTGGCATATGACAAAATTTTTTCTTTTTTATACATGAGGTTTTCATTTTTGTAAAGATATGAAAACATTATAAAACCTATATAATTTGGTATCCCCCGCACTGACCTAAATAATAAAGGAGTCATATCAATAAATGCACACAGTGAAAGCCATATAAACCATGCCTACAGGCAAATGCATTTTTTCACCCAATTTCACTGCATTTGGAATTTTTTTCCTGCTTCCTAGTACACGGTATAGAATATTAAATACCATCACCATGAAGTACAATTTTTAACACAGAAAACTAGTCCTCACACAACTTTTTACTTGTGTATAAAGTTATAGATTTTTGCAGTGAGGCATACAAAAATTAAAACAGAAAAAAACAAAAATGGGCCTGGTCGTTAAGGGGGTAACCCATTAGACACTGTGGTTGAATTCCACCTAACCTCATTGGCCAGTAAGGATCATTTGCCATAAAAGCTAAAGCCTAAATCAAAAAATGTAATTAAATTCAGATCATCCCACAAAATAAATGTATAAAACGATAGATATTATGTATGTGGTCAAGGCTACAGGTCCAGATGGTATCAGTGCAAGACTACTCAAGACCTGTAGTCATCAGCTTTCACATATGTTCAATATAAGCTTGAAGTTGGGAAGGGTACCACAACTGTGGAAAACATCTTATGTGGTACCAGTTCCAAAATCACTTCACCCATTGGACCTCAACAGCTACAGACCACTGCCATTAACATCCCATTTGATTAAGGCCTCGAGAGATTGTTCTTGCACATCTCCACCCTCTAGACAGCTAATCTATGAACGCCCTACAGTTTCCTTATCGGTCAGGCATTCATTTCTCCAGTGCTTCCAATACTATACAGCCAGGGCTACTGAGGGACAAACTGGATCTGCCTGGAGTGGACCACCACCTCTCTAGTTGGATCCAAGACTACCTCACAAACCGACCTCAGTATGTGAGAGCCTGGGACTGTGTGTGTTGGACACTGTGATTAGCAGTACCGGTGCACCTCAAGGCACAGTTCTGGCTCCCTTCCTCTTCACATTGTACATAGCAGACTTCAGGTACAATTCAATTCAACAGAAGTTCTCTGATGACTCTGCTATAGTAGACCTTATTACAGGTGAGAACCACCGGGAATACAAAGAATTGATCTGGGAATTTGTGGACTGGTGCCAGCAAAACCACCTTAGGATTTATGCTGCGAAGACAAGGAGATGGCGGTGGACTTCCGTAAGCACAGTCCTCCTTCTCAACCGGTGGTTATCCAGGGGACGGACAGTGAGACAGTGAAGTCCTATAAGTACTTGGGTGTCCTCCTCAACAATAAACTGGAGTGGGTAGAGAACATAAATGCACTTCACAGGAAGGGTCAGAGCCGGCTACACCTGCTGAGGAGGATGAGGGCATTTGGAGTGTGGGGGCTCTTCTTAAGACCTAGTGGCAGCAGCCATCTTCTTTGGTGTAGTCTCAGCTAGGGAGAGGAGCAGGCTGGACAACCTGATTAGTATAGCCAACTCTGTCCTGGGGGGGTCCTCCTGACACAGTGCAGGTGGTAGCTGAGAGGAGGACACTGTGTAAGTTAAAATCTATTCTGGAGAATGGCCCCCTCCCATGCATGAGACATCGGGGAGCACCTTCAGTGACTGACTGCTTCACCACAAGTGTGAGAGTGTTATCGGAGGTCATTTCTCCCCGCTGCTACTTCTGTAGGGGGCACAGAAGTAACCTGTGCCCCCCACCTAACCAGTCCCTGCAGGTCCCATCCACAGACTGGATACCAAACTTTCGATCATTGCTCGTCTTCTTTTTGTTCATTGTTCCCTAATATGATTGTTCTGTCGTGGTTTGTCCTGTCCTCTCTGTCCTCTCTCTGCTGCTGTATCGCTGTGAATTTCCCCGCTGTTGGACTAATAAAGGATTATCTTATCTTATAAAAATAGATTAGGAAATCTGAAAGTATTAATTATTTGGAGGGTATAAACATACAAAAGTCTCATATACTCTGGTGCCGCTCTGATGCTGCCGACCCGTTATGTAAAGAGGATGTGACATTTATATCATATAGCAAATCCTGTAAGAAAAAATCTGCAACTCTGAATTTGTCAATTTAATCACATTAGAAATGAAAATTTTTCCAGCTTCCTAGAACATAGAATAGAATTTAATATGGAGCCACGAGGAAGGAAAATTCACCTGACAAGTAAAGTAAAAGTCACTTTCTAGGTGTTGGATGAAGCTCTTACACTTATTATATACTATATTACCCATCATCCATCCTCACCTTCTATCTGGATGAGTCGCTCTGCACTTTTCTTCCTTACTCTCTTATCTGTAGTTTCCACCTCACATGAATATTTCCCAGAATCCTCCAGCTGAACATTGTAGACTTCATAGATATCACTGACCCCAAATCCCTGAACCATCCGTCCTTCTCTGTAGAAAGTAAAGTGCAGCCGTGTCTTCTGTCTGGGAGGAGGGAGACGCGTCTCACATCTCAGGGTCACGTTTTCTCCAATAAGAACTGGATTTGGGGTCACTGATATTGTTGGAGTCAGAAAAAGATCTAAAAAAAGGGACAAAGTTCTATATTGATATTACTGGTAGTTTTATTAGAAGAGACAAACATTGTGACAACCTGGTCACCAGCAATATATGGTGTAGAATGTAGAGACTCTGATGCAAAGGTTGGACCCTGAAAGTTCGTCTCAGTTCTCCTAAACCGATTGTTAAAATAATAGATAATGGGGCGTGGATGCCCCAGTCCGCTGTATTTACTATAGCCATCACAGGAAAACTAATGGCTATAGTTAAAGGGGTATTTCAAAATAAAGCAGAATTCATATAGAAATGGATTCTTGAAATTTAAGCTGTATATTAGAGATGAGTTTGCCGAATTTTTCGACAAAATTTGATTTGACTCGAATCAAATTATGGGGATTCACATTAAAAAACAGGTATTTCCTGGCTGCATAGAGCCTGTAGGGTGTTGTAGAAGGTTGTGCCATGCTTAAATATGCTTAGGAAGCATGGATTGGTCTTCAAACAATGCTGTTTAAGTATAACATTCACATGAGAGCCGCCGCTCTTAGAATCGCTTCACTCTTCACTTAAATGTGCACTTACAGAGGCCAACTTCACCAAATAAGCAAAGCGGGAACGCAGCCTGACAAGGTAACCTCTGTGCCAGTTCAAAAGGACTGAGCAGAGGGCCAAGATCCCACTATAACATCTTAGAGTGCACTCTTTTTACACTGACATCAGATGATTCCATAGATTACGACAGAACCTGTTCTGTTAATCCCTGATACATGTAGAAATGCCCCTAAAGAGTGCAGAGGATGTTGGCCGTAATTCTGCATTGACGTCACTGATCAATTTCCTCTTCATTTTATCCATCAGTGTCCGCTTTAATCGGTCAATAATCCATCAGTATTGCTAAAGCCAAAAAACAAACAGGAGTTGATGCAAAACAGAGATGACCAGTAAATGGGATAGTTGCATGTCCTCTGTGTTCTGTATCCACTCCACAGATGAAGCGAAGGGGGAAACTAAACATAGTGGCAACATCATAGAGTGATGGAGGGTGAAAACAGCATTATGTAAATCACAGGGTGTTCTAGGGAGACAGCGGTCAGTTGGCAGCAGCATGAGTAGGCCGCAGAGTGGCACAATGACAAATTATGGAGGTGGCAGAAACATGGTAGGCCACAGAGTGGCACAATGACAGCAAGTGGAGTTGGCGGCAGCAGGAGCCCACAGGTGGCAGCAACATGCAAAGCCACAGAGAGGCCCAATGATAGAGCGTGGAGGTGGCGGCAGCAGCTGCAACAGGAGCCCACTGCGGAAGATGCCACGTTGTGGCACATCGATGAAGTTTGAAATGAATTTGAAGTTGAAACTTTCCATTTAAATTTGAATGTGAAGTTTAGAGACACCACGTCCATAGCAGCAGAGTGGCGCAGCGGAAGCGTGCTGGGCCCATAACCCAGAGGTCGATGGATCGAAACCATCCTCTGCTAGTGTCCTTCCTGAGTTTTGCTTCTGGATCGCGTGACGGGATGATGTAATCGACGTTGCTCCGCCTCCCGCCGTCTCTGTGGCCGCTCGCGATGTTGTGGGACGCCGACCTCATGGAGTGAACACGGGCGCCTCTGCACTCTGCACGGGGCGAAGGGCCGGCCAGCACCGGAGAGACGAGGCACTCGGTCGCATAGGCACGGTATAGGCACCATATCCGAGCAGGCGTGGTGAAAGGTAGGGTCCGGGCAGGGCCAGTCTATGTGTGGTGTGGGGGGTATAGCCCACGGCTCCTGGCTTGCGACCTACCGCCGTCGCCCGACTGGAACGGAGTGACTGCGGTGGGAAGCGAGCAGTGGGGGTTGGGTGGTGCCGGGCACATCCGGGTGGTCTCTTCCCCGGTCCTGCTAATCGCCACAATTGCTCTCTTTACCGGTTAGCCTGATTTGTGCCGGCCAATATCTGGATGCTTCAGAAGTACAGCTTGCTTCATTAACCGCTTTTTCTGCTAAACGAACTAACCCTGCCTGCCATTGGACAGAGAGTAAAAAATGTGCTATATTCACCATTTAATATACCAGCTTACTTTCTCTGCTAACTGTACCTGTGTTGATCTTCGGCTGACCACGTTAGCCATCTGCCAATCGTGTCTGGGACGATATTGCGTTTATGGGACGGTCTTAACCCTGCCACAGTGTGTATTGTCACCCACCCCTGCACGTTTATGGGACATTGCGTTTGAATCAGACAGAAGAATAATACACTAACAAAGTTTGGCAGAGGATGAGGGGTGAACTGTGTTCTATAGCAACACCTCTGAAATTACTGCATACCTTGGCAGAGGCTAAAGTGTGAACTGTGCCCTATAGTAACACTGCTGAGGAGACGGATTTACCATCTAATATATCAGCTAAACTTCTCTATTAACCGGATTTGTGATCATTTACTGCTAACCACGTCTGTGATTACTCTCTGTTAACGGGGTTTGTGACTGTACTGCGTCTATGGGACGGCTCCAACTCTGCTATATTAACAACATACAGTGCGATCCGTGATTAATTCCTGCCTGTTCACGGGACAGAGCACTTAAATTGGATATATTATACCAACAAAGTCCGGCAGATGACGAGGTGTGAACTGTGTTCTATAGCAACACCTCAGAAAATATTGTATACTTTGGCAGAGTTTAAAGTGTGAACTGTGCCCTATAGCAACACTGCTGAGGAAGCGGACCTACCACCTAATATATCAGCTAAGCTTCTCTGCTAAACCGTGCTTGTGATTATACTCTGTTAATTACGTCTTTGACTATCCTTTGTTAACAGCGTTTGTGATTATATTGCGTTTATGAGATGTTTCCTAACTCGGCTACATAAATAATACATAGGCTGAACTGTGATTAATCCTTGTCTTTTCATGGGACAGAGTAATTAAATCTGTTACATCAAAAACATACCAAGAAAGTTCTGTAAAGGATGAGGTGTGAATCGTGATTTATAGCAACATCTATGAAATGATGGTATATTAGGGGCAGAGGTTAAATTGTGAATTGTGCCACTACCGTTGAGGAAGCGGTCTCATTACTCAATATACCAGCTAATTTATTCAATTCTTGGTTAATTGTGCTTGTGATAATTCTCTGCTAACCACGTTTGTGATTATCCTCTGCTAACCGTGTTTGTGATCACCTTCTGCTAACAGCGTATGTGATAATTTGAAGATAATTTGAAGAGTAATAAGAGCTACTGTTCGATCTATAGTAATAGTATCTGAAGTTAAGGCTTCTATTATTTGGTAGCTTAACCTAAAGGTGAACTGTGATTAACGTATACCTATATAACATCTTTACCTTCCCCTAAGTGTGAACTGTGACTTTTAATGTTGTTTTGAGTACAGTTAATAAGCTCCCCTTAACCCCTAATAGAATTTGTATACAGAGGTCGGTACCTATGGTTTAAACCTACATAAAGAAGAGAACAATTTATTCGGGGAAAAAGTAGGTTTGAGGGACTAACGGTATAAGTGGGAGTCATGGCGCCTAAAAAACCAGAAAGGAAATAAACCGGATTGGACAAAATGTGGAAAGCATCACCATCTAAAACAAGGCAAAATAATAGAGAAGAGGTACAGACCATAGGCCCAAGTAGTGATATGGGGGGAGAAGGAAACACTAACTCTGAAGCAATTCTGGCTCAGATTCTAGCTACAACCCAGGAAACACAAGAATCCATATCAGAACTCAAACAAGAGCTAGTTAATGTAAGAGCAGACACTACTTCCATAAAAGACGATCTTAATTTATTGAGGGAAAAATTTAAGACGGTAGAGAAGAGTGTAAAGAAAACAGCAGATGAGGTGAAAGGCATACAGGAGGACGTAAAAAGACTGAGGGAAGAAAACGTTAGTATAAGAGAAAAGCTGATCGACCTTGAGAACCGAAACAGGAGATCTAATTTGAGAATAGTGGGATATCCGGAAGAGACCGGGGATAATATTTCCCCAGAGGCTATCCAGAAATGGCTATTGGATATATTTGGGTCAGAAGGCCTCTCCACTATTTTCACTATAGAAAGAGCTCATAGAGTTCCCTCACGCAAACCGGTGCCAGGAGCTCCACCGAGAACCATTCTGGCGAAATGTTTAAACTCACATGATAGGGAACATATAATTAGAAATTCAAGAATAAAAGAGAAAGAGCTAATGATAAATGGTAACAAAGTCGTAATATTTCCAGACTATGCGAGGGAAACACAGAAGGCCAGAGCGAGCTTCGGGGCAGTAAAGAAAAGACTTTTCGAAGCAAAAATACAATTCTCCCTTTTATTCCCCTCCAAGCTAAGGATTATATTTAACAACAAAACGTGGTTCTTTGATACTCCAGAAGGGGCATCAGACTGGATGGAAGGGAAAGGAATCTGAACAGTTAAAAGGTGTAAAGGCGAGGAATAAGATATTAAGCATTCTGTTCTGGGCTGAGCGGCTTGGGAGATGGTGGGAGGGCGATGGTGGAAAGAAGGGATCTGCTTGATGGAAGAAAGAGCAGATCAGGTTGGGGGAGGGGGGGATGAGGAGGGGTACTGGCAGGAGGGTGGGGGTTTTTTGTTTTTTTTTGTTTTTTTGTTTTTTGATCTTCTTGATTTAACGAAGGATGATAAAAGGGACAAGGATTTTATGCTGGAATGTCAGAGGATTAAGTGAAAGAAGGAAACGGTGCATGATTTCCGATGTGATAAATAAGCACTTACCCGCTATTATAGTTTTATTAGAGACACATTTGACGCGAGAAGTCGAGTACCGTCTAAGGAAACGTTGGGCAGCCTGGGAATATCACTCCTATGGGGATATTTATTCAAGAGGGGTGTCAGTACTAATTCACTCAAATATAGACTATAGATTGATTGGGGAAAAGATTGATAAATGTGGCAGATTTGTCTTTCTGCATTGTACGTTAGGAGATATAGAATGTATTTTGGCGTTTTTGTATGTCCCCCCTCCTTTTTCTTTAGGGGTATTATATGAACTAGTCAGATTTATGGAGAGTAGGGACTGTAGAAAAATTCTAGTCATGGGCGATTTAAATACGGTGTTTGATGCCAAATTAGACCGTTTAAATATTTTAGGAGGACAAAAGTCAAAAGAGAATGAAGGTTTGAAATTCAGTAATTTCTGTGATGACATAGGATTATATGATATCTGGAGGTCCAAATATGGCACAAGTAAGGCCTTTTCCTGTTATAGTAAAACGCACAACACTATGTCCAGGATAGATCATGGCCTGGCTAGCCAAGAAATGCTGGGAGAAGTCACGTCGATGCGATATGAACATATCTTGATTTCAGATCATGCCCCGGTCTTGGTGACACTCGGTAATATCCCGAGGGGTGGGTGCGCTTTTAAACTTAATCTCCACTGGTTAATAGGGCATAATAGGGCCCAGAATGGACCTTGAGCAGAAAATAAAGGAA
The DNA here is from genome assembly GCF_040894005.1 of Engystomops pustulosus. Classification (NCBI taxonomy): domain Eukaryota; kingdom Metazoa; phylum Chordata; class Amphibia; order Anura; family Leptodactylidae; genus Engystomops; species Engystomops pustulosus. The sequence continues at coordinate 14,882,100 of NC_092417.1, read as the reverse complement.
TATTGGGAAATAAATGTTAATTCCACAAACAACTTGGTTGTGTGGGACTCTCTTAAACTGTTTATTAGAAGCACTCTCTCACAGATTATTAACTCAGCTAAAAAGGAATATAGAAGGAAAGAAGAATCCCTAAGAAAGGCAGTAGAACAGTCTCTTAAAAATATGGTAGAGCATGAAGGGGGTGTTGGTTATAAGAATAGCTATATAGAAGCTAAAGAAAAATATAAAGGGTTTCTGGTAGAGAAATCTCAACATAAGATCTTCTTCGCAGGACAGTCTAACTTTACGGAAGGAGGGCAGCCAGGGAAATTGCTGGCCAAAATGATTCAAAATACACGAAGTGGAAATAAAATGGTAACAGCTGTTAGAGGACGGGATGGGAAACTGTACAATGATCAAGACCGCATTCAGGTACAGTTCAGAGACTTCTATAAGAACTTATATGAGTCTACATGTAGTAAAAGAAGTGAGGAGATCGAGGGGTACTTGGAGAAGATCAACTTTCCAAGTTTATCCCAAGAACAGGTAGACATGCTTGAAGCACCAATTACCCTTATAGAGCTTACAGAAACAATTGACACATGCACTAAAGATACAGCCCCAGGACCGGACGGACTTCCGTTTGGGTTCTATAGAAGGTATAAAACGGTATTATTGCCTATGATGTTAGGCATGATGGAAGAAATCTATAAGAGAGGGAGGGTCTCTGAAACTATGGCAGAAGCACGTATAATTTTAATCCCTAAAAAGGAGAAGGATCTGCTCGACATGGGGTCCTACAGGCCAATCTCCCTAATTAATACTGACGTCAAGATCTTAGCCAAAGTACTTGCTCGCCGGCTCCAGAAGGTTATCACATATATCGTCCATGAGGATCAAAAGGGATTTGTCCCAGGAAGAAGTGTGAACGATTGTCTTAGCAGATTGTTTGCTTCTCTGTAGGAAGGAGAGGGGGCCCTCCGCTCGATCCTGTCATTGGACGCAGTTAAGGCGTTTGACAGGGTCGAGTGGAGGTTCCTGTGGGAAGCCATGCGAAAATTCGGCTTTGGCCCCATATTTATGAAATGGGTTGAAAGCATGTACAGCTCACCAAAAGCCAGGGTGGCGGTAAATGGAATAGAATCAGAACCTTTTTCCCTGTATAGGGGCACTAGACAGGGCTGCCCCCTCTCCCCTCTCCTCTTTGCGCTCTTTATTGAGCCATTGGCTATTAAGATCAGATCGGACATAGGGGTAAGGGGGGGAGGCAGTCGAGGAGTTGAGGACAAATTGTGCTTATACGCAGACGACGTACTGTTCTGCGTACAAGAGTCCCCCGAGTCAATACCGAGGATAGTTGAAATCGTTAGGGAGTTCGGTCAATATTCAGGGTTTGAAATAAACTGGAAAAAAACTTGCTTACTGCCATTAGATGGGTATAGGGGGGAACAGTTGGACACGAGTGAAATTACTCTGTGCAGTGATTCCCTCAAATACCTTGGGGTCAAAATTTCCGCGAAGATTGAGGAATATGATATCTTAAATTTAAGACCATTAATTAAAACAATAAGAGGAAGGATACAGCTATGGGAAAAGCTGCCACTCTCTTTTGCAGACAGAGTTGCCTTAATTAAAATGGTCCGCTTACCCCAAACCCTTTTTTTCTTGGCAGTTTGTCCCATATGGATAGATAACTCCTTTTTCAAGGCTATGGAATCTTTGTTTAATGAGTTAATTTGGGGTAGAAAAAGGGTCAGAATAAAGCTTAGACACTGGCACAAGCCAATTTCAGAAGGAGGAATAGGGATACCTTTTCTTTTTGGATACTATCTGGCAGCTCAACTATCTAGGATAGTGGGCTGGAAGGATGTGGCGGATCCAGTTAAAGCACTTATAATGAGGGATAATCACACAAGCTCGGTATTTGAAACACTGGAAAAGAATGCAGATCATAAGGGGAATAAGAAAATTAGCATGAAAAGGGCAATGTTTAGGGGGTGGAAAGAGGTTAAGAAAATTCTACACATTAATGGAATACTAGATTGCACTCCACTATGGCAGAATAAAGAATTTCCCGAACTGGGAAGATTGCCAGATCCAACATTTTGGGAAAGGAAGGGTATAAAATATTTTTCACAGATATTAGAAAATGGAAGAGTGGTAAATTTCAATTTCTTTAAGGACAAATATGCATTAAGGGAAAAGGATTTTTTAAGATATTTTCAACTAGTTCACGCTATTAACGCAATTAGAGTGAGGAAAAATATTGAAATAAATTCACATGATTGTTTAGAATATGTGCAAAACACAGAAAGAAAAAGGGGTTTGATTGTGGGTATTTATAAATTTTTGGTTAAGGGTAGAGATGAGCGAACACTAAAATGCTCGGGTACTCGTTATTCGAGACAAACTTTTCCCGATGCTCGAGTGCTCGTCTCGAATAACGAACCCCATTGAAGTCAATGGGAGACTCGAGCATTTTTCAAGGGGACCAAGGCTCTGCACAGGGAAGCTTGGCCAAACACCTGGGAACCTCAGAAAAGGATGGAAACACCACGGAAATGGACAGGAAACAGCAGGGGCAGCATGCATGGATGCCTCTGAGGCTGCCTAATCGCACCATTATGCCAAAATTATGGGCAACAGCATGGCCATGACAGAGTGACAGAATGAAGCTAGATAGCATCTAAAACATCCAATAATTGACCCTGACACTATAGGGGACGGCATGCAGAGGCAGCGGCAGCAGCGGAAGGCTAGAGAGTGGCATGGCGACATACCCTAAATGGACTCAGGCTTCAAACCAATGGGTGGCAGAGAGGAACCAAAGGAGGTGAGCAAGAAGCGCTCAAATAATATCGGTACATGATAAAAGTTTGCCAGTATATTTTGTGGATTACACAGCAGGGTGGCGACAAAGTTAACATGGAAGCCATGAAAACAACCCAAAATTCTGCCTGACACAGCTCGTTTGATAAGGGGACCATGTATGGAGGCAGTGAACTAGTAGTAGATTAAAGGTGCTGCAGTTAAAACTATGTTAGTTGGATCTTGGCATGGAGCTGGCGCTCCGCTGCCAGGCGAGCTTTCGCCAATCCAAGCCCCTGTCTATAGGCTACTCCCCAAACAGCACTTCTAAGAACCTTTTGTATAAGATCAAGTGTAGTAGCGTTCTTATAAGTTTAGGATATGGCGGGTGAGGGGAATGTAAACAGATGCGCAAGAAGCGCTGAAATAATATCCCTAAATGGTAAAAGTTTGCAAGTATATTTTGTGGATTACACAGCAGGGTGGCGACAAAGTTAACAACTTTGATGTGGAATGCCCTGTAATAGCTCTTGGGCGGTGTGCCTTTTATCGCCTAGGCTCAGCAGTTTCAGCACCGCCTGCTGTCGCTTAACGACGGCACTGCTGCTGTGCCTAGAGCTACCGACTGATGGCGCCATGCCCACGGATGGTAATTCGGAGGAGGAGGAGGTGGAGGAGGGGTGGGAGGAGGTATAGTAGGCCTTTGAGACCTGGACCGAGGTAGGCCCCGCAATTCTCTGCGTCGGCAGTATATGACCAGCCCCAGGGTCAGACTCGGTCCCAGCCTGCACCAAGTTAAGTGTAGTAGCGTTCTTATAAGTTTGGGATATGGCGGGTGAGGGGAATGTAAACAGATGCGCAAGAAGCGCATGATGCGCATGGAGCTGGCGTTCCGCTGCCAGGCGAGCTTTCGCCAATCCAAGCCCCTGTCTCTAGGCTACTCCCCAAACAGCACTTCTAAGAACCTTTTGTATAAGATCAAGTGTAGTAGCGTTCTTATAAGTTTAGGATATGCCGGGTGAGGGGAATGTAAACAGATGCGCAAGAAGCGCTGAAATAATATCCCTAAATGGTAAAAGTTTGCCAGTATATTTTGTGGATAACACAGCAGGGTGGCGACAAAGTTAACAACTTTGATGTGGAATCCATGAAAACAACCCAAATTTCTGCCTGACACACCTCGTTTGATAAAGGGACGATGTATGGAGGCAGCTATATGGACGACTTTTGGAGGTAGCAATGGAGACAACGTGTGGAGGCTGCTATGGAGACAATTTAATTTGGATAGTGCCTGTATGTGGCAGTCCCAAACATTTTTCAAACCAGAGGAGCAGGTAGGTGGCCCTCCAGTAAAATGGAATAGATTGAGTGCCTGTATGTGGCAGTCCCAAAAATTGTTCAAACCAGAGGAGCAGGTAGGTGGCCCTGCAGTAAAATGGAATAGATTGAGTGCCTGTATGTGGCAGTCCCAAAAATGTTTCAAACCAGAGGAGCAGGTAGGTGGCCCTCCAGTAAAATGGAATAGATTGAGTGCCTGTATGTGGCAGTCCCAAAAATTGTTCAAACCAGAGGAGCAGGTAGGTGGCCCTGCAGTAAAATGGAATAGATTGAGTGCCTGTATGTGGCAGTCCCAAAAATGTTTCAAACCAGAGGAGCAGGTAGGTGGCCCTCCAGTAAAATGGAATAGATTGAGTGCCTGTATGTGGCAGTCCCAAAAATGTTTCAAACCAGAGGAGCAGGTAGGTGGCCCTCCAGTAAAATGGAATAGATTGAGTGCCTGTATGTGGCAGTCCCAAAAATTGTTCAAACCAGAGGAGCAGGTAGGTGGCCCTGCAGTAAAATGGAATAGATTGAGTGCCTGTATGTGGCAGTCCCAAAAATGTTTCAAACCAGAGGAGCAGGTAGGTGGCCCTCCAGTAAAATGGAATAGATTGAGTGCCTGTATGTGGCAGTCCCAAAAATTTTTTAAAACAGAGGACCGGGTAGGTGGCCCTCCAGAAAAATGGAATAGATTGAGTGCCTGTATGTGGCAGTCCCAAAAATTCTTCAAACCAGAGGAGCAGGTAGGTGGCCCTGCAGTAAAATGGAATAGATTGAGTGCCTGTATGTGGCAGTCCCAAAAATTGTTCAAACCAGAGGAGCAGGTAGGTGGCCCTGCAGTAAAATGGAATAGATTGAGTGCCTGTATGTGGCAGTCCCAAAAATGTTTCAAACCAGAGGAGCAGGTAGGTGGCCCTCCAGTAAAATGGAATAGATTGAGTGCCTGTATGTGGCAGTCCCAAAAATTTTTTAAAACAGAGGACCGGGTAGGTGGCCCTCCAGAAAAATGGAATAGATTGAGTGCCTGTATGTGGCACTCACAAAAATTGTTTCAAACAGAGGACCGGGTAGGTGGCCCTCCAGAAAAATTAAATGCATGAAGTACTATAGCAAGAGCCAGTGGGCCCTGTCAAAAAATAGCCATTTTCCTCTGCTTTACTGTACAAAGAGGAGGAGAAGGAGGAAAATGAGGAGGAGGAGGAGGAGTGGATCAATTATTCAGGTTGAGCTTCCTTCACCTGGTGGAGATTGGAAATTCTGAGAAATCCAGCCTTTATTCATTTTAATAAGCGTCAGCCTGTCAGCGCTGTCAGTCGACAGGCGTGTACGCTTATCGGTGATGATGCCACCAGCTGCACTGAAAACCCGCTCGGACAAGACGCTAGCGGCAGGGCAGGCAAGAACCTCCAAGGCGTACAGCGCCAGTTCGTGCCACATGTCCAGCTTTGAAACCCAGTAGTTGTAGGGAGCTGTGTGATCATTTAGGACGATGGTATGGTCAGCTACGTACTCCCTCACCATCTTTCTGTAAAGATCAGCCCTACTCTGCCGAGACTGGGGACAGGTGACAGTGTCTTGCTGGGGTGACATAAAGCTGGCAAAAGCCTTGTAAAGCGTACCCTTGCCAGTGCTGGACAAGCTGCCTGCTCGCCTACTCTCCCTCGCTACTTGTCCCGCAGAACTACGCACTCTGCCGCTAGCGCTGTCAGAAGGGAAATACTGTTTCAGCTTGTGCACCAGGGCCTGCTGGTATTCATGCATTCTCACACTCCTTTCCTCTGCAGGGATGAGAGTGGAAAGATTTTGCTTGTACCGTGGGTCCAGGAGAGTGAACACCCAGTAATCGGTGCTGGAATAAATTCTTTGAACGCGAGGGTCACGGGATAGGCAGCCTAGCATGAAATCTGCCATATGCGCCAGAGTACCAACGCGTAAGAATTCACTCCCCTCACTGGCCTGACTGTCCATTTCCTCCTCCTCCAACTCCTCCAACTCCTCTTCTTCTGCCCATACACGCTGAACAGTGAAGGACTCAACAATGGTCCCCTCTTGTGTCTCGCCAACATTCTCCTCCTCTTCCTCCTCATCCTCCTCCACCTCCACCTCCTCCGATATGCGCTGAGAAACAGACCTCAGGGTGCTTTGGCTATCAACAAGGGAATATTCTTCCCCCGTCTCTTGTGACGAGCGCAAAGCTTCCGACTTCATGCTGACCAGAGAGTTTTTCAACAGGCCAAGCAGCGGGATGGTGAGGCTGATGATGGCGGCATCGCCACTGACCATCTGTGTTGACTCCTCAAAGTTACTCAGCACCTGACAGATATCAGACATCCACGTCCACTCCTCATTGTAGACTTGAGGAAGCTGACTGACCTGACTACCAGTTCTGGTGGAAGTTGACATCTGGCAGTCTACAATCGCTCTGCGCTGCTGGTAAACTCTGGATAACATGGTCAGTGTATGTAGGCCTGAAACACCTGGACCGAGGTAGGCCCCGCAATCCTCGGCGTCGGCAGTATATGAGCAGCCCCAGGGTCAGACTCGGTCCCAGCCTCCACCAAGTTAACCCAATGTGCCGTCAGCGATATATAGTGGCCCTGCCCGGCAGCACTCGTCCACGTGTCCGTGGTCAGGTGGACCTTGTCAGAAACGGCGTTGGTCAGGGCACGGATGATGTTGTCTGACACGTGCTGGTGCAGGGCTGGGACGGCACATCGGGAAAAGTAGTGGCGGCTGGGGACCGAATACCGAGGGGCGGCCGCCGCCATGAGGTTGCGAAAGGCCTCGGTCTCTACTAGCCTATAGGGCAGCATCTCCAGGCTAAGCAATCTGGAGATGTGCACATTAAGGGCTTGGGCGTGCGGGTGGGTTGCACTATATTTGCGTTTCCGCTCCAGCGTCTGGGGTATGGAGAGCTGAACGCTGGTGGATGCTGTGGAGGATCGTGGAGGCGACGATGGGGTTTTTGTGCCAGGGTCCTGGGCAGGGGGCTGACTAGCAGCTGACACAGGGGAAGGAGCAGTGGTGTGCACGGCCGGAGGTGAACGGGCTTGTTGCCACTGAGTGGGGTGCTTAGCATTCATATGCCTGCGCATACTGGTGGTAGTTAAGCTAGTAGTGGTGGAACCCCTGCTGAGCCTGGTTTGGCAAATGTTGCACACCACAGTCCGTCGGTCATCCGGTGTTTCCTTAAAGAACCTCCACACTTCTGAAGATCTAGCCCTCGCCGCAAGAGCCCTCACCACGGGAGCTTCACTAGTTGACAGTGGCGCTGATGCACCAGCTCTGGCCCTGCCTCTCCGTCTGGCCCCACCACTGCCTCTTCCAACCTGTTCAGGTCGAGGACTCTCCTCCGTCTCAGAAGCACTGTGTTCACCCGGCCTCTCAACCCAGCTTGGGTCTGTCACCTCATCATCCTCCGATCCCTCAGTCTGCTCCCCCCTCGGACTTCCTGCCCTGACAACAACTTCCCCACTGTCTGACAACCGTGTCTCCTCATCGTCGGACACCTCTTTACACACTTCCACTACGTCAAGAAGGTCATCATCACCCACAGACTGTGACTGGTGGAAAACCTGGGCATCGGAAAATTGCTCAGCAGCAACCGGACAAGTGGTTTGTGACTGTGGGAAGGGTCCAGAAAACAGTTCCTCAGAGTATGCCGGTTCAAATGCCAAATTTTCCTGGGAGGGGGCAGACTGGGGGGGAGGAGGCTGAGGTGCAGGAGCTGGAGGAGTGGGGATTTCGGTGACATGGGTGGACTGCGTGGAAGACTGACTGGTGGTGGACAAATTGCTCGAAGCATTGTCAGCAATCCACGACATCACCTGTTCGCACTGTTCTGGCCTCAACAGTGCTCTACCACGAGTCCCAGTAACTTCAGACATGAACCTAGGGAGTGTAGCTCTGCGGCGTTCCCCTGCTCCCTCATCAGCAGGTGGTGTCTCACCCCGCCCAGGACCACGGCCTCTGACCCCTGCAGTAGTTGGACGCCCACGTCCCCGCCCTCGTCCTCTACCCCTAGCCCTCGGGTTAAACATTTTTAAAATGAGAGTTATAACTTTTTTTTTTTTTTTACTTCTTTTTGTTTTTTTTTGTGTTTTTTTGTGTTTTTTTTTTTTTTTTGTGTTTTTTTTTTTTTTTGAGTTTTTAAAACCAAACAATCCTATCCTATTGCTATGGCTATTTTCTAGCCAAGTATCAAAGGAAGCACACTACTATGCCAGATGAGATGACACTGAGTTATTGCCTAATAGAAATCCAACCCCTACTGAATTTTGCCACTTCGGCCTTTGCTATGGATATGTGCGCCACTAAGCGCAGAACACAGCGGTTGCAAGTCTCACTACAAATTGCTCAGAATTGGCAAGTACATGCACTGCAGAAACTACAGCCACCAGCAGATCAACCAGAAATCAAATATATAGAACGCTACTGTAGGCTTCAAGAAGCTGTTTGTATTCTCCTATGGCTATTTTCTAGCCAAGTATCAAAGGAAGCACACTACTATGCCAGATGAGATGACACCGAGTTATTGCCTAATAGAAATCCAACCCCTACTGAATTTTGCCACTTCGGCCTTTGCTATGGATATGTGCGCCACTAAGCGCAGAACACAGCGGTCGCAAGTCTCACTACAAATTGCTCAGAATTGGCAAGTACATGCACTGCAGAAACTACAGCCACCAGCAGATCAACCAGAAATCAAATATATAGAACGCTACTGTAGGCTTCAAGAAGCTGTTTGTATTCTCCTATGGCTATTTTCTAGCCAAGTATCAAAGGAAGCACACTACTATGCCAGATGAGATGACACCGAGTTATTGCCTAATAGAAATCCAACCCCTACTGAATTTTGCCACTTCGGCCTTTGCTATGGATATGTGCGCCACTAAGCGCAGAACACAGCGGTCGCAAGTCTCACTACAAATTGCTCAGAATTGGCAAGTACATGCACTGCAGAAACTACAGCCACCAGCAGATCAACCAGAAATCAAATATATAGAACGCTACTGTAGGCTTCAAGAAGCTGTTTGTATTCTCCTATGGCTATTTTCTAGCCAAGTATCAAAGGAAGCACACTACTATGCCAGATGAGATGACACTGAGTTATTGCCTAATAGAAATCCAACCCCTACTGAATTTTGCCACTTCGGTCTTTGCTATGGATATGTGCGCCACTAAGAGCTAAACACAACGGTAGCAAGTCCCCCTGCTAATTCCTCACAAAATGGTAAAAGATGCAAATTAAAATAAAAAAAGTAGAACGTTATTGTAGCCCTAAGAAGGGCTGTTGGGTTCTTTGAGAATCACTCCTGCCTAACAGTAAGCTAATAGAACACCCTAACGCTTTCCCTGACCAGCAGCAGCTCTCTCCCTAGCGGCATCCAGAGACAGAATGATCCGAGCAGCGCGGCCAGCGGCTAGTCTATCCCAGGGTCACCTGATCTGGCCAGCCAACCACTGCTATCGACGTGTAAGGGTACCACGTCATGCTGGGTGGAGTGCAGAGTCTCCTGGCTTGTGATTGGCTCTGTTTCTGGCCGCCAAAAAGCAAAACGGCGGGAGCTGCCATTTTCTCGAGCGGGCGAAGTATTCGTCCGAGTAACGAGCAGTTTCGAGTACCCTAATGCTCGACCGAGCATCAAGCTCGGACGAGCATGTTCGCTCATCTCTAGTTAAGGGGTATTCCGTGGGGGTTTCTCACAAATCACAAGAGAGATGGGAAAAGCAGGTAGGAGCTATAACGAGGGAGGAATGGGGTGGGATCTATAGAAACGCCAAGATGGGATCAATAAATGAAAACCATCGAATAATACAGATTAAGATTCTTTATATGCTGTACTACTCCCCTATAGATCTGCACAGGATGAAAATCAGGGAATCGTCTTTATGTTTCAAATGTGGAAAGGTTGGAGCTGACTTCACTCACGTAATTTGGTCATGCCAGGCAATTCACGAGTTTTGGAGTGAAGTATTTTAGCGTGTGAATAGTACTTTAGAATTATCCCTTATTCCTTCTATTTCGATAGCCATTATTGGGAGATGTAGCTCTGTGGAAAGCAGGTCAACCCTTAAAGTAACTATTCTCAAACTGATGTTGGCGAAAGTGCTTATTGTAAGGGAATGGGGAAGTAACAGTGGTAGGAAAATAACAATTAGGAGATGGATAAATCTATCCTTGAAGGTAAAGGAATATGAAAGAATACAAGCTGAGAAGAGGGGCACTATGAGGAAATGGGCCAGAACTTGGGACAAATGGAATTAGACAAACAAGCATATGGGAAGGTTAATACTCATAAGAATCATTCAAAAGTAAAAAAAAAAAAGTCCTTTTTTTTTCTTCTCCAGAGGGGGGATGGGCGGTAAGGGAGGGAGAGGGGATATGGAGATAAAAAGGAAAAAAGAAAAGGAAAATTGTCTTATATTAATTTAGAGATTCCATGCTTTAGGTTAATGCTTGTATACAGGTTGCATTTTAATATTTGGGCCTATTAGGCTCTTGTATAGATTGTAATGTAGTGCTAAGATTGGAATGTAAATTAATATGCACAAGAGTATTTTTCTATGCAGGGTATTTATTATATGCAAGAAATGTGGGAAATATTGGTGCATATATGTGTTGTGTGTATAATTTGTGTAAAAACTTTTAGAAAAAAAGGAAATAAAAAAAAGAGTTATGCCCAACAGGGGTTCTGCTTATGCTTCCTCGTTCTATGTAGTGCATGCATAACTTATGTCCATGAGTGTAACTTCATGTATATACCTTATTCTGTGCATGGATTATAATGATTTTGTCTTCATTGTGTACTTTTTATACGTTGTTATATATATTTGAAAACTTTAATAAAATTGATTGAACAAAAAAAAAAAGAGACACCACATCCATAATACATTACAGTTTTCCTGAAAATATTAGGTATTTGCCAAAAAAGATCTGCAAAGGTGGCACCAGCAGCAGCAGCATGAGGTCAGAGGTGTGGGGAAGGGGCAGCAACATGGTAGGCCACAGAGTGGCACAATGATAGAGTGTGGAGGTGGCGGCAGCAGGAACCCACAGAGCGGCACAATGATATAGTGTGGAGGTGGCGTCAGCAGCTGAAGGAGTTCAGGAAGTGGCACAATGATAGAGTGTGGAGGTGGCGTCAGCAGCAGGAGCCCACAGAGTGGCATAATGATATAGTGTGGATAAGGCAACAGCAGCAGGAGCCCACAGAGTGCCACAATGATATAGTGTTGAGTTGGCATCAGCAGCAGAAAGATCCCACAGAAAGGCACAATGATATAGTGTGGAGGTGGCATCAGCCACAGGAGCCTACAGAGTGGCACAATGATATAGTGTGGAGGTGGTATCAGAAGCAGCAGCAGGATCCCACAGAGTGGCACAATGATATAGTGTGGAGGTTGCATCAGCAGCAGTAGGAGCCCACAGAGTGGCACAATGATATAGTGTGGAGGTGGTATCAGAAGCAGCAGCAGGATCCCACAGAGTGGCACAATGATATAGTGTGGAGGTGGCGTCAACAGCAACAAGGAGCCCACAGAGTGGCACAATGATAGAGTGTTGAGGTAGCATAATTAGAACCAGCAGGATCCCGCAAAGTGGCACAATTATAAAGTGTGGAGTCGGCATCAACAGCAGCAGCAGGAGCCCACAGAGTTGCACAATGATATAGTGTGGAGGTGGTATCAGAAGCAGCAGCAGGAGCCCACAGAGTGGCACAATGATATAGTGTGGAGGTGGCATTAGCAGCAGAAGGAGCCCAAAGAGTGGCACAATGATATAGTATGGAGGTAGCGTCAGCAGCAGCGGGAACACACAGAGTGGCACAATGATATAATGAGGAGGTGGCATCAGCATTAGCAGGAGCCCACAGGGTAGCACAATGATATAGTGTGGAGGTGGCGTCAGCACTAGCAGGAGCCCACAGAGTCGCACAATGATACAGTGTGGAGGTGGCATCATCATCATCAGTAGCAGCAGGAGCCCACAGAGTGGTACAATGATATAGTGTGGAGGTGGTATCAGCAGCGGCAGCAGGAGCCCACAGAGTGGCACAATGATATAGTGTGGAGGTGGCGTCAGCAGTAGCCCACAGAGTGGCACAATGATATAGTGTGGAGGCCGCGTCAGCAGCAGCAGGAGCCCACATATTGGCACAATGATACAGTGTGGAGGTGGAGTAAGCAGCAGCAGTACGAGCCAACAGGGTGGCACAATGACATAGGGTGGATGTGGTGTCAGCAGCAGTAGGAGCCCAGAGAGTGGCACAATGATATAGTATGGAGGTGTTCTCAAAAGTAGCAGGAGCCCACAGATTGGCACAATGAAATAGTGTGGAGGTGGCTTCAGCAGAATCACCAGGAGCCCACAGAGTGGTACAATGATATAGTGTGGAGGCGGCAGCAGAGGTAGTATCAAGAGCCAACAGAGAGTCACAATGATACAGTGTGGAGGTGGCGGCAGCAGCAGAAGGAGTCCACAGAGTGGCACAATGATATAGTGTGGATGTGGCGTCAGCATCAACAGCAGCAGGAGCCCACAGAGTGGCACAATGATATCGTGCTGAGGTAGCATAATCAGAAACAGCAGGAGCCCACAGAGTGGCACAATGATATAGTTTGGAGTCGGCATCAGCAGCAACAGAAGCGCCCACAGAGCTGCACAATGATATAGTGTGGAGGTGGTATCAGAAGCAGCAGCAGGATCCCATAGAGTGGCACAATGATATAGTGTGGAGGTGGCATCAGCAGGAGCCCACAGAGTGGGACAATGATATTATGTGGAGGTGGCATCAGCATCAGCAGGAGCCCACATGGTTGCACAATAATATAGTGTGGAGGGGCATCAGCAGTAGTAGCAGGAGCCCACAGAGTGGTACTATGATATAGTGTTGAGGTCGCATCATCAGCAGCAGTAGAAGCCTACAGAGTGGCACAATGATATAGCGTGGAGGTGGCGCCAGCAGTAGCAAGAGCCCACAGAGTGGCAGAGTGATACAGCGTGGAGGTGGCATCAGCAGCGGCAGCAGGAGCCCACAGAGTGGCACAAAGTTATAGTGTTAAGGTGGCATCATCAGCAGCAGGAGCTCACAGAGTGGCACAATGATATAGTGTGAAGGTGGGGTCAGGAGTAGCAGGAGCCCACAGAGTGGCACAATGACACAGTGTGGAGGTGGCATCAGCAGTAGCAAGAGCCCACAGAGTGATACAATGATATAGTGTGGAGGTTCCCTCAGCAGCAGTAGTAGGAGCCCACACGGTGGCAAATTGACATAGTTTGGATGCGGTGTCAGCAGCAGTAGGAGCCCACAGAGTGGCACAATGATGTAGTGTGGATGTGGCTTCAGCAGCATCTCCAGGTGCCCACAGAGTGGTGCAATGATATATTGTGGAGGCGGCATCAGAAGCAGGAGCCCACAGATTGGCACAATAATATAGTGTGGAGGTGGCAGCAGAAGTAGTAGCAAGAGCCCACAGAGTGCCACAATGATATAGTGTGAAGGTGGCATTAGCAGCAGCAGGAGCGCACACAGTGTTACAATGTTATAGTGTGGAGTTGGCGACAGCAGCAGCAGGAGCCCAAAGAGTGGCACAATTAAATAGTCTGGAGCTGGCGTCAGCAGTACCAGTAGCCAACAGAGTGGCACAATGATATAGTGTGAAAGTTGCGTCAGCATCAGCAGCCGCAGCAGCAGCAGCAGAAGGAGCAAAAAGAGTGGCACAATGATATAGTGTTGAGGCGTCGTCAGCAGCAGCAGGAGCCCACAGTGTTGCACAATGATATAGTGAGGAGGTGGCGTCAACTGTAGCGGGAGCCCACAGAGTGGCACAATGATATAGTGTTGAGGTGGCATCATCAGCAGCAGGAGCCCACAGAGTGGCACAATGATATAGTGTGGAGGCGGCGTCAGCAGTAGCACGAGTCCACAGAGTGGCACAATGATATAGTGTGGAGGTGGCATCAGCATAAGCAGCAGCAGGATCCCACAGAGTGGCACCATGAAATAGTGTGGAGGTGGCATCAGCAGCAGCATCAGGAGCCCACAGAGTGTCACAATGATATAGTTTTGAGGTGGCATCATCAGCAGCAGGAGCCCACAGAGTGGCACAATGAAATAGTGTGGAGGTGGCATCAGCAGCGGCTGTAGGAGCCCTCAGAGTGTTGCAAATATATATTGTGGAGGTGGTATCAGCAGCAGCAACAGCAACAGGACCAAACAGAGTGGCACAATGATATAGTTTGAAGGCGGCATCAACAGCAGAAGCTCACAGAGTGGCACAATGATATAGTGTGGAGCTGCCGTCAGCAGTAGTAGGAGCCCACAGAGTGGCAAAATTATATGGTGTGGACTTGGCATCAGCATTGGCATTATTAGCCCTCAGAGCATTATAATGATATAGTGTTGAGGCGTCGTCAGCAGCAGCCGGAGCCCACAGAGTGTCACAATGATATAGTTTTGAGGTGGCATCATCAGTAGCAGGAGCCCACAGAGTGGCACAATGATATAGTGTGGAGGTGGCATGAGCAGCGGCTGTAGGGGCCCTCAGAGTGTTACAAATATATATTGTGGAGGTGGTATCAGCAGCAGCAGCAACAGGACCCAACAGAGTGGCACAACGATATAGTTTGAAGGCGTCAGCAGTAGCACGAGCCCACAGAGTGGCACAATGATATAGTGTGGAGGCTGCATCAGCATAAGCAGCGGCAGGATCCCACAGAGTGGCACCATGAAATAGTGTGGAGGTGGCATCAGCAGCAGCATCAGGAGCCCACAGAGTGTCACAATGATATAGTTTTGAGGTGGCATCATCAGTAGCAGGAGCCCACAGAGTGGCACAATGATATAGTGTGGAGGTGTTGTCAAAAGTAGCAGGAGCCCACAGAGTGGCACAATGAAATAGTGTGGAGGTGGCTTCAGCAGCATCACCAGGAGCCCACAGAGTGGTGCAATGATATATTGTGGAGGCGGCATCAACAGCAGGAGCTTACAGATTGGAACAATGATATAGTGTGGAGGTGGCAGCAGAAGTAGTAGCAAGAGCCCACAGAGTGCCACAATGATATAGTGTGAAGGTGGCATCAGCAGCAGGAGCCCACACAGTGGCACAATGTTATAGTGTGGAGTTGGCGACAGCAGCAGCAGGAGCCTACAGAGTGGCACAATTAAATAGTCTGGAGCTGGCGTCAGCAGTATCAAGAGCCCATAGAGGGGTGCAATGATAAAGTGTGGAAGTGGCATCAGCAGCAGCATCAGCAGCAGAAGGAGCCAACAGAGTGTCACAATGATATAGTGTGGAAGTGGCGTCAGCATCAGCAGCAGCAGCAGAAGGAGCACAAAGAGTGGCACAATGATATAGTGTGGAGGTGGCGTCAGCAGTGGCAGTAGGAGCCCTCAGAGTGTTACAAATATATATTCTGGAGGTGGTATCAGCAGCAGCAGGACCCAATAGAGTGGCACAACGATATAGTGTGAAGGTGGCATCAGCAGCAGCAGTAGGAGCCCACAGAGTGGCACAATTATATGGTGTGGACGTGGCATCAGGATCGGCATTATTAGCCCTCAGAGCGTTACAATGATATAGTGTCGAGGCGTCGTCAGCAGCAGCAGGAGCCCACAGTGTTGCACAATGATATAGTGAGGAGGTGGCGTCAACAGTAGCGGGAGCCCACAAAGTGGCACAATGATATAGTGTTGAGGTGGCATCATCAACAGCAGGAGCCCACAGAGTGGCACAATGATATAGTGTGGAGGTGGCGTCAGCAGTAGCACGAGCCCACAGAGTGGCACAATGATATAGTGTGGAGGCGGCATCAGCATAAGCAGAAGCAGGATCCCACAGAGTGGCACCATGAAATAGTGTGGAGGTGGCATCAGCAGCAGAATCAGGAGCCCACAGAGTGTCACAATGATATAGTTTTGAGGTGGTATCATCAGCAGCAGGAGCCCACAGAGTGGCACAATGATATAGTGAGGAGGTGGCATCAGCAGCGGCTGTAGGAGCCCTCAGTGTTACAAATATATATTGTGGAGGTGGTATCAGCAGCAGCAACAGCAACAGGACCCAACAGAGTGGCAAAACTATATAGTTTGAAGGCGTCAGCAGTAGCACGAGCCCACAGAGTGCCACAATGATATAGTGTGGAGGCGGTATCAGCATAAGCAGCAGCAGGATCCCAAAGAGTGGCACCATGAAATAGTGTGGAGGTGGCATCAGCAGCAGCATCAGGAGCCCACAGAGTGTCACAATGATATAGTTTTGAGGTGGCATCATCAGTAGCAGGAGCCCACAGAGTGGCACGATGATATAGTGTGGAGGTGTTGTCAAAAGTAGCAGGAGCCCACAGAGTGGCACAATGAAATAGCGTGGAGGTGGCTTCAGCAGCATCACCAGGAGCCCACAGAGTGGTGCAATGATATATTGTGGAGGCGGCATTAGCAGCAGGAGCTTACAGATTTGCACAATGATATAGTGTGGAGGTGGCAGCAGAAGTAGTAGCAAGAGCCCACAGAGTGCCACAATGATATAGTGTGAAGGTGGCATCAGCAGCAGCCCACACAGTGGCACAACGTTATAGTGTGGAGTTGGCGACAGCAACAGCAGGAGCCCACAGAGTGGCACAATTAAACATCCGGGAGCTGGCGTCAGCAGTATCAAGAGCCCATAGAGGGGTGCAATGATAAAGTGTGGAAGTGGCATCAGCAGCAGCATCAGCAGCAGAAGAAGCCAACAGAGTGGCACAATGATATAGTGTGGAAGTGGCGTCAGCAGCCGCAGCAGCAGCAGCAGAAGGAGCACAAAGAGTTGCACAATGATATAGTGTGGAGGTGGCGTCAGCAGTAGAAGGAGCCTACAGAGTGGCACAATGACATAGTGTGGAGGTGGCATCAGCAGTGGCAGTAGGAGCCCTCAGAGTGTTACAAATATATATTCTGGAGGTGGTATCAGCAGCAGCAGCAGCAGGACCCAATAGAGTGGCACAACGATATAGTGTGAAGGCGGCATCAGCAGCAGCAGTAGGAGCCCACAGAGTGGCACAATTATATGGTGTGGACGTGGCATCAGCATCAGCATTATTAGCCCTCAGAGCGTTACAATGATATAGTGTCGAGGCGTCGTCAGCAGCAGCAGGAGCCCACAGTGTTGCAAAATGATATAGTGAGGAGGTGGCGTCAACAGTAGCGGGAGCCCACAAAGTGGCACAATGATATAGTGTTGAGGTGGCATCATCAGCAGCAGGAGCCCAAAGAGTGGCACAATGATATAGTGTGGAGGTGGCGTCAGCAGCAGCATAAGGAGCTTACAGAGTGGCACAATGATATAGTTTTGAGGTGGCGTCATAAGTAGCAGCAGCAGGAGACCACAGAGTGGCACAATGATATAGTGTGGAGGTGGCTTCAGCAGTAGCATGAGCACACAGAGTGACACAATGGTATTGTGTGAAGGTGGTGTCAGCAGCAGTAGGAGCCCACGGAGTGGCACAATGATATAGTATGGAGGTGGTGTCAACAGTAGCAGGAGCCCACAGAGTTTCACATTGATATAGTGTGGAGGTGGCAGCAGAATAAGCATCAAGAGCCCACAGAGTCGAACAATGATATAGTGTAAAGTTGGCATCATCATCAGCAGCAGCAGCAGGAGCCCACAGAGTGGCACAATGATATAGTGTGGATTTGGCATGAGCAGTAGCAGGAGCCCACAGAGTGGCACAAAGATATAGTGTGCAGGCAGCATCAGCAGCAGCAGCAGGAGCCCACCGAGTGGCATATTGATATAGTGTGGATGTGGTGTCAGCAGTAGCAGCAGCATGAGCCCACATAGTGTGGAGGTGTCATCAGCAGCGGCAGTAGGAGCCCTCAGAGTGTTACAATGATATAGTGTGGATGTGGCGTCAGCATCAGCAGCAGCAGGAGCCCACAGAGTGGCACAATGATATAGTTTGGAGGCTGCGTCAGAAACAACAGACGGAGCCCACAGAGAGGCACAATGATATAGTGTGGAGGTGGCGTCAGCAGCATCAGGAGGCCACAGAGAGGCACAGTGATATAGTGTGCAGTAGGCATCATCAGCAGGAGCACATAGAGTGGCACAATGATAGAGTGTGGAGGTGGCATCAGCAGTAGCAGGAGCCCACAGAGTGGCACAATGATACTGTGTGGAGGCGGCATCAGCAGCAGGAGCACATAGAGTGGCACAATGATATAGTGTGGAGGTGGCATCAGCAGTAGCAGGAGCCCACAGAGTGGCACAATAATATAGTGTGGATTTGGCGTCAGCAGTAGCAGGAGCCCACAGAGTGGCAAAATGATATAGTGTGCAGTCAGCATCATCAGGAGCAGGAGCCCACAGAGTGGCAAAATGATATAGTGTGTAGGTGGTGTCAGCAGTAGCAGGAGTCCACAGAGTGGCAAAATGACATAGTGTGGAATTATCGTCAGCATCAGCAGCAGCAAGAGCCCACATAGCCCCCAAAATGACAGGCAGCACATGGAGTGGGAAGTGCAGAGATTAGAAAATGGCTGCCTCTTTTTATAGTCTGTGTGGCATCATATAAGCCTGCCGGTTGTTGATAGGCTTACAGGTCTGCGCATGTGATCGAGGGTGTTCCTTTCTCCTTCCCAGAGTTCTCATGTAAGACATTGTACTCGTGCCCCCAGTGTAACAGGGTCACTGATCTCTCCAGGTCTGGTCTGACATCGGTAACTTCCACTGTGTGATGTTCTAGCATATTGTATTGTATAGGATTTTCCATTGTGTACAGGATAATTGTCCTTGTACCATATATAATCCATCCCCTCTCCTATAGTAGATCCCACATCACAGGTCATTGTCATCTTCTCTGATGTAAATATCTTCTTGTAGTTGGGGGTGAAGGTCACCACAGGTCTGATGGAGGCTCCTAGAAGACATCATGTAATATACAGTGGAATTGTAGACACAATGGGGGAGATTTATCAAAATCGCTTGAAAGCGGAACTGTTCTAGTCACTCATGGCAACCAATCACAGCTCAGGTTACATTTTCCAACAGCAGTTATGTATAAGCAGTTACTTGTGTACAGTATAAGTTTTTCATCACAAAAAATAAGATGAAAAACACCAACACGAGTGTATAAAAAAGTAAACTTAGCATCGATGAATATCGGAAAGCACAAATATAATAGGAAGGCCATTGTAAACTTGTACAAAGTCATCCTTTTTCCCTCATTTGGATATTGTGATAAATATTTGTATTCTATTGTTACATATTTCCTTTTGTATTCTTAAAATAGAATGTATTTGTAGTGAATTTTCTATTGTTGGTTTTATGTAATATTTGTTTAATCTAAATAAAGCAGGTAAAAAAGAACATAGAATAAAACATGAACTTGGATCATTTTAGTCCATTGATCAGTATTTAACTTAAATTCTGCTAAGGATTAATTAATAGCAAGTTCTACATAAACATAAACGAACATTACATCACTATTCTCCATATATAACCTTATATTATACAGCATAAAGGATAATAGAACAAAGCGGTTACTTACCTTCTTGTATGAGAACCAGCCCTATAATACAGAATAGAAGAAGAGTCACCAGATATAATATAGTCCTGGTTGGTCCCGAACTGCAAAGTAAAGTGTCGCAATTTGCTAGTTACGGTTACCTGAGCGAGACCCCAAATTTCTTCATAAGTGGGGCTCTGGGTTTGGGTTCCGACTTAACCCTCCACCCCCCCCCTCAATAACACCAGTGATCTGCTGTTTAAATGTTTAACTGTTTGAATGCCGCCAGCAAAGTCGCCGGCGTCATCTATATCACTGTGGTTGCGCATCGGCACTAACATGAAAACGTCACAATGGTGATGGGGGGGGGGGGTGACAATCGTCCTTAAAATACTGATGTTACTGATTTTTCAAGTTTGGGTTCGGCCAAATTTTCCCAGGTCCACTCATGACTAGTCCTGCTACACTTCTACCTTGTAGGTTATTACTGGCTGTGGACCCCATTAGTGTTAGGCTACATTCACACTAACGTATGGGGGATGTATATACGGCCGACGTATATATACGGCCGATATACGTCCCCCATACACTTCTATGGGCGCACGGCACCCTACAGGAGCGGTATGGTGCAGCACACGTGCAGCACCGCACCGTTCCGTACCCGGGAAAAAGATAGGACCTGTCCTATCTTTTCCCGTAATACGGCGCCGTGCGCCATAGGTTGCTATGGAGAGGGGCGGGGTGAGCTGCGCTCACCTCCTCCTCCTCTCCCCGTACACTGCCGTTGCCCGCTACGGTACGGTACGGGCGGGCGGGCAACGGCAGTGTGAATATAGCCTAAATGTAAAAAACTAATTATTTGTATTACTGTCTACTAACCGCAACTTTTCTGATGAACAATTATTACAAATTTCACTTTTATTTACACCTAAAAGATTATTTTCTGTTTATAATTATTAATATTTTTATTGTATAGTAAGAAGTGTAACTACATATTTCTGCAGATTCTGACCCGGAGAGAATCAGATGTAACTTTTCTGATTAATGATTTATATAATTTCACTTTCATTTACACCTAAAAGATTCTTTTCTGCATATTATTTTATGTTATTGTAAGAAGTGTAACTACATATTTCTGCAGATTCTGACCCGGAGAGAATCACATGAAGCTGATATGTCTCAGTCCTCCGATAGAAGCTTCTAATACATGTAACTATCAGCACAATTCTGTCGTTGTATTTAATGTGTCGCAAATTCCAACTAAGCACTAACTTGCCCCTTTAGGGGCACATTTTTCTGTCTTGTGGGACATGGAGCAGCCACGACACAAAACTGGTGCAGACACTTTAAAAATTCTTGTGCAAGATCCAAAGACGTTCTAATAAGTGAAAAATGGGACAGAAAACTGGCGCAGCCACTATAATAGGTCTGGGCCATTATATTTGCTTTGTACTGTGCACTTTATACATAGGGTGATGACGCACTGTTGTCTTGTAATTTTTGCACAATACTATGATTATGCCATTATGATATCATGGACTTGTATATATGCTGTATATATCTGCTATGTAACACTGAATGACTGCTTGAAAATGGCTCCAATGAGGAGATGAAATGTTGCACTTTGTATTCTGCAGACGCAATGACTTGGGAGTGCGGCTTCTATGTGTCTGTGTATGTGTATGATATCCGGTAGTGCGGGTGCAATTGCTGGGTGAATCGTGTGTCCGACTTGTTCTACGCCAGGTCCAATCTATAGTGCACAGACGTGGGGCATCCAAGCCCTGCACCGGCTCGCTTTAGTGGTTGAAGCTGCCCCCTCCCCAGCTAACAGGGGTGAAGTATCCGCACCAGGAACTGCAACTAAATCACAGTCTGTTTTCAGGAGTACAAGTCATGATAAATCCAATGTAGCTGACCCTGTGGTGACTCCGTATGATGGGGACTTGGTGTGAAGCTCTGTAACTAGTAGTATTACCTTGTTTCTATATGTTACTATATAACCCTCCTGGTATATAGAGACAGAAGGACATGGAGATGATTGTACTTACAGAGTAATAACACGGACGTCTCTCCAGACATGATGCTGGAGATGGAGGAGATGCTGCTGCGGAGATGAAAAAGAGAAGTCGATTATTAGTCAGAATGATCTTCTGTATCACAAGAAGGAAGGAAGTAGAAGTGTGAGATAGTTTATATTATTATATTTTCAAGTCTCTAACCCAATGTTTAACGCTAATACACAACTATTAACCGTTTATGTTAACTCTTTCCTTAACCTTCCCGCATTTATTATCAGTACAAATCCCCACAACTCTAATTTCTAGCCCTAAGACCTCATGCACACAATGGGGAGCCCCTGTTTGCGGCCCAATTCTGTTTGAAAGTTCTATTTGGATGCAGGTTCAGGTAGAAAGAATATTTACTTTTGTTATGTCTTATCTATATGATCAACCTAACTAAGAAAGCAGGAGAGCAAGATATAGTTCTTGTGATGTAGGACAACTTTAGTCAGACTTTCATTACATTTTTCCAGCAGTTTCTTTGCTTTGTTTCTCAGTTTAGCCTGTCCTTTCAGTTGTTTTCCCTCTGTTTCTGAGCTTATTATCTCTCTGAAACAGTCTTTTGTTTACACAAAAATTCTATGTATTATAAATGCTAGAGTGGAGACTCAGACTATATCCTACATGCAACTATTTCACTGCTGGTTACTTCTACTTATTAAATGCTCCATGTTTTTCCATGTATTTATTATTATCATCATTTGTATTATTATTTATTTATACAGCAATATTAATTCCATTGTGCCATACAATTAGTAAGAAATTCACATAAATTACATTAGGACAAAAACAAATGCAACTACAAAAACTACAGAGATCTAGCACAAGGGGAAGTAAAATCCTGCCCGTCAGGGCTCACAATCTATATAGGAGGGTAGAGGGAGACGCAAGGTAATGGAGTAGAGCAGTGCGGTTAATGCGTGTTGGAGGCGATCTTGAAATGTAGGTTTTCAGATTACATTTGAAAGTTTGGAAGCTTTGGGACAGTCTGACAGTCTTTTTAGAGAGTTACATAGTATGGGCAATGGCAGAAGTCCTGGATAAAGAGAAGAGCGGATGGTAACAGAGTAAAGCTGATGGCCCTGTGAGGATCCGAGATTACGTGTGGGATGGTATAGGCTGATTTCCTCAACAATATTTTTTCTTAATAGTTTTTATATTTTTTCTTAATGTGCTTTCACTTTTTGATATAATATATGGAGGGGACAGGTTGCGGGCGGCTTTGTAAGTGACAATTAATATTTTAAACTGAATTGGTTGTACAATGTGTAACCAGTGGAGAGACTGGCAGATGAGAAGCGAGGAGGGAGATGGATTATTATTTTCTCTATGCTACACATTAACAGGACACTAATATGTAATAATAATTCCATACAATTCTGTAACATGCTAACATAACAAGTACTGCCACACATAGATTTATATAGGATATTACTTTAGTGAAACAACATTATAGAATTATGAGAATCAAACATTTTATTGACAATAAATTCTCTGTTGTCTCATAATGGAACATCATGAGATACAATGAATGATAGATGATTGTGAGTCCAGAAGGTGAGATCGTATCCCTTGATATGCCATTATCTTTCATTTATATTATCATTATTTGGTTCTGGGATAGAAAAATAAGAATATGCGGCACAGCAGTAACATGTAACATAGCCGGTATAACATAGTCGGAAAATGCTCTTCAAATTGGGATGTTTGTAGCACTATAATAAAATAAAAGGACACACGTATATAACACAGCAGGCAGTGGCTCCAGGTATATAATCTGTAGAACATCCTCAGTTATAGGAACAAGGATGGAGGACAATGCTGCATCTTATTACTCATTTGTCCATTATGTTGTAGATGGAGCAGCGGCCTCTTCCATGGACTTCATCCATTTTATATGATGGAAGACAAATAGTTCAGCAGTTATTATCTATATTGGAGGTAGATAGAGACACGAGGTGAGGGCTTAAAATCTATATGGGGAGTAGATGGAGACATGAGGTGAGGGCTCACAATCTATATGGGGGTAGATGGAGACACGAGGTGAGGGCTCACAATCTATATGGGGGTAGATGGAGACACGAGGTGAGGGCTCACAATCTATATGGGGGGTAGATAAAGACAATCTATAATTGAGGTAAGGTCACAATCTATATAGAGGATTGATGGTGACATGAGGTGAGGGCTCACAATCTATATGGGGGTAGATGGAGACACAAGGTGAGGGCTAACAATCTATATGGGGGTAGATGGAGACACAAGGTGAGGGCTAACAATCTATATGGGGGGTAGATAAAGACAATCTATAATTGAGGTGAGGTCACAATCTATATAGGGGGTTGATGGAGACAAGAGGTGAGGGCTCACAATCTTTATGGGGGTAGATATAGACATGAGCTGCAGCTAGGCTTTTGATACTTGGGCCATGAGGGTACCTAGATCCTATAACTGCCCCCTGTAATTCCGTATTATGCCCCAGTTATGGACAGCCATGATATTCCTTTGTGTTTCTCATAGGGAAAGTAACACAGTCTGCAATTCTTTTGATCTCTTTGTCCCCAGAGGTGTGAATTTTTCACTTAGGGTAGAGAAACTTCCTCCTAATCTTTCGTCATCAAGGAATCTCCTGGGGTGTTGACTCCAACTAGCCTTCCTGCCAGTTGGATACGTAATTAGCATTTGTTCTACCAAATTGAGCCTCATAACTCAGTCAGAAATCAAATTGACAAGACACAATAAATAAAAAATTATGTACAGTTGGTTGAATATTGTCACAGGTAGCCTGACCCAAGATGACAGATTTTGCATCACTAACCACTTCTCTTGAGCTGGTGTGTACCAGATAAATAATTTTTGCATATGATTTTTGTATATAAGCTTATTAAGAAGCTCAATGAACAATGTAAAAATCTACAAGATTTTCAAGATTTCTTTATTGAAATACAAAATATAACATAGAAAATATAGCAAACTCAGAAATCATTAATCTGTACTTACCGGGTGCAAGTAAGAATTTACATATCTGTATCTTAAGTGCGGAATATCAACTGTACTGTCCAGGTTTGTATCCTGGGGAAACTTTGTTTGACATTTCACTGATTTCATTTTTAGATTTTTGATGATTTGGTTTGTATAAAAATGAAACATATAGAGAGAAATCTAGATATTTTCTACACTTTATGACACATCTATTTAGCTCTTGGTGAACACCCATATGGGTTTTTACATCGGTCACTAAGGGGTCGTAGGGTAGGCGGATAGGTTTCTTGGTTGACCTAGCCTAAGTTTTGCATGGGAAGAGCAGAGACCCTGCTCTAACAGTCCCATATACATTAAAAGTTATATTTTATTCACCACTTATATTTTCCTACCATATACAAGGTGAAATTAGACAATAACAAAAACTTGATTTGCAATTCCAGCTGCTCTAACAGTCCGGATCAGAATGACAACTGATCCGAGTGTTAACGCATTAGATCCCAATGTCACAGCACTGACCACTGGATCTACATCCCGAGTAAGGAAGCGGGCTTTCTTCCTCATCCTACCAGCACTTTACAATGAGATTGTGGATAACATCGTCTTTCCAGACAGCCGGGTACCTAATGAAGGTCCCTGGATCTGTACTATCCATTCCCTGCTCGATCCAGCCCCTGGCTGGACCAAGGAGTCTGCTTATCAGCCTATGAAAGTGGTTGCCTAATTGACACTTCTAATGCACTAAAATACATGGTTATTGCACTGCATTAGTATCAACATGTGATGAGATGATCACTTGTTCATGTTACATTACAATATTAATAAAAAAAAGGGAAAAAAAACACACAAAATATTAAAATTAAGTAATAAAATTAATAACAATTCACCAAAAGCCCCCAATACAGATGAAACAATATACAATTAGAGATGAGCGAGTATACTCATCCGAGTATAGTGCTCGGTCGAGTATTAGCATACTCGGTCCAGCTCGTTACTTGGACGAGTATCTCGCCGGCTCGAGATCGAGCATTAAATTAAGTGAAGAACAGTATTTTTATTACATAATAAAATATTCCAAATGTTTCCTGATGTTTTGCTTGTAAGAACACATTGAAATAACACTATTCTTCACTTTCCAGGTGTTTGCGCGGGTCTCCCGCTAAGTTCGGAACATCTGGAATGTGAAGAATATTGTTCTTTCAATGTGTTCTGCACTTAAATGCTCCTGTATTCACTGTTTTTAATGTTTTAATTATATTCTTCACTTTGCAGATGTGCGCGCGTATCTCCGAACCTACCGAAACATTAAAAACAGTGAACACAGGACCATTTAAGTGCAGAACACATTGAAAGAACAATATTCTTCACATTCCAGATGTTCCGAACATCTCCGAACCTAGCGGGAGACACGTGCGCACACCTGCAAAGTGAAGAATAGTGTTATTTCAATGTGTTCTTACAAGCAAAACATCAGGAAACATCTGGAATATTTTAATGTTTAATGTGTTAATGTTCTCTTTTACTAAAAAAATGCTCGAGTCTCCCATTGACTTTAATGGGGTTCGTTATTCGATACGAGCACTCGAGCATCGGGAAAAGCTCATATCGAATAACGAGCACCCCTAGCATTTTAGTGCTCCCTCATCTCTATATACAACAGAAATAGGGTAAAAAAAAATCACAACACATTAGATATCACTGCGTCCCAAAATACACAGGCCATAAAATTCTAAACACGTTTATTCCCTGCGGTAAACACTGTTACAAAAAAACATGCCAAAATTTCAGAATTGCCACTTTTTAGCTATTTAGGACAACACCTAAATCTTTTTTAAAAAAGTGATCAAAAGGTCGCACAGTCCCTAAATTGGTAGCATTAAAAACGTCATCATGCTCCGCAAAAAATGCCATCTTCCACAGCTCCATACTCTAAAGTATGATAAAGTAATGTAAATCTATTAAAACATAATAAAACCTTTATATATTTGGTTTCCCTGTGATCGTACCGGCCCAGAGAATAAGTTAGACGAGTCATTTGGAGCGCACACAGTGAAAGGTGAAAAAACAAGAGATAATACACAAATGCGTTTTCTTTTCAATTTCACAGCATTTGGAATTTTCTCGCACTAACCAGTACACGGCATGGAATATAAAATACAAGCCCTGCACCGGCTCGCTTTAGTGGTTGAAGCTGCCCCCTCCCCAGCTAACAGAGGTGAAGTATGCGCACCAGGAACTGCAACTAAATCACAGTCTGTTTTCAGGAGTACAAGTCATGATAAATCCAATGTAGCTGACCCTGTGGTGACTCCGTATGATGGGGACTTGGTGTGAAGCTGTGTAACTAGTAGTATTAGCTTGTTTCTATATGTTACTATATAACCCTCCTGGTATATAGAGACAGAAGGACATGGAGATGATTGTACTTACAGAGTAATAACACGGACGTCTCTCCAGACATGATGCTGTAGATGGAGGAGATGCTGCTGCGGAGCTGAAAAAGAGAAGTGGATTATTAGTCAGAATGATCTTCTGTATCACAGGAAGGAAGGAAGTAGAAGTGTGAGATAGTTTATATTATTATATTTTCAAGTCTCTAACCCAATGTTTAACTCTAATACACAACTATTAACCATTTATGCTAACTCTTTCCTTAACCTTCCCACATTTATTATCAGTACAAATCCCTACAACTCTAATTTCTAGCCCTAAGACCTCATGCACACAATAGGGAGCCCCTGTTTGCGGACCAATTCTGTTTAAAAGTTCTATTTGGATGCAGGTTTAGGTAGAAAGAATATTTACTTTTGTTATGTCTTATCTATATGATCAACCTAACTAAGAAAGCAGGAGAGCAAGATATAGTTCTTGTGATGTAGGACAACTTTAGTCAGACTTTCATTACATTTTTCCAGCAGTTTCTTTGCTTTGTTTCTCAGTTTAGCCTGTCCTTTCAGTTGTTTTCCCTCTGTTTATGAGCTTATTATCTCTGTGAAACAGTCTTTTGTTTACACAAAAATTCTATGTATTATAAATGCTAGAGTGGAGACTCAGACTATATCCTACATGCAACTATTTCACTGCTGGTTACTTCTACTTATTAAATGCTCCATGTTTTTCCATGTATTTATTATTATCATCATTTGTATTATTATTTATTTATACAGCAATATTAATTCCATTGTGCCATACAATTAGTAAGAAATTCACATAAATTACATTAGGACAAAAACAAATGCAACTACAAAAACTACAGAGATCTAGCACAAGGGGAAGTAAAATCCTGCCCGTCAGGGCTCACAATCTATATAGGAGGGTAGAGGGAGACGCAAGGTAATGGAGTAGAGCAGTGCGGTTAATGCGTGTTGGAGGCGATCTTGAAATGTAGGTTTTCAGATTACATTTGAAAGTTTGGAAGCTTTGGGACAGTCTGACAGTCTTTTTAGAGAGTTACATAGTATGGGCAATGGCAGAAGTCCTGGATAAAGAGAAGAGCGGATGGTAACAGAGTAAAGATGATGGCCCTGTGAGGATCCGAGATTACGTGTGGGATGGTATAGGCTGATTTCCTCAACAATATTTTTTCTTAATAGTTTTTATATTTTTTCTTAATGTGCTTTCACTTTTTGATATAATATATGGAGGGGACAGGTTGCGGGCGGCTTTGTAAGTGACAATTAATATTTTAAACTGAATTGGTTGTACAATGTGTAACCAGTGGAGAGATTGGCAGATGAGAAGCGAGGAGGGAGATGGATTATTATTTTCTTTATGCTACACATTAACAGGACACTAATATGTAATAATAATTCCATACAATTCTGTAACATGCTAACATAACAAGTACAACCACACATAGATTTATATAGGATATTACTTTTGTGAAACAACATTATAGAATTATGAGAATCAAACATTTTATTGACAATAAATTCTTTGTCGTCTCATAATGGAACATCATGAGATACAATGAATGATAGAGGAATTGTGAGTCCAGAAGGTGAGATCGTATCCTTTGATATGCCATTATCTTTCATTTATATTATCATTATTTGGTTCTGGGATAGAAAAATAAGAATATGCGGCACAGCAGTAACATGTAACATAGCCGGTATAACATAGTCGGAAAATGCTCTTCAAATTGGGATGTTTGTAGCACTATAATAAAATAAAAGGACAAACGTATATAACACAGCAGGCAGTGGCTCCAGGTATATAATCTGTAGAACATCCTCAGTTATAGGAACAAGGATGGAGGACAATGCTGCATCTTATTACTCATTTGTCCATTATGTTATATATGGAGCAGCGGCCTCTTCCATGGACTTCATCCATTTTATATGATGGAAGACAAATAGTTCAGCAGTTATTATCTATATTGGAGGTAGATAGAGACACGAGGTGAGGGCTTAAAATCTATATGGGGGGTTGATGGTGACATGAGGTGAGGGCTCACAATCTATATGGGGGTAGCTGGAGACATGAGGTGAGGGCTCACAATCTATATGGGGTTAGCTGGAGACACGAGGTGAGGGCTCACAATCTATATGGGGGTAGCTGGAGACATGAGGTGAGGGCTCACAATCTATATAGGAGGTAGAGACACAAGGTGAGGGCTAACAATCTATATAGGGGGTTGATGGAGACATGAGGTGAGGGCTCACAATCTTTATGGGGGTAGATATAGACATGAGCTGCAGCTAGGCTTTTGATACTCGGGCCATGAGGGTATCTAGATCCTATAACTGCCCCCTGTAATTCCGTATTATGCCCCAGTTATGGACAGCCATGATATTCCTTTGTGTTTCTCATAGGGAAAGTAACACAGTCTGCAATTCTTTTGATCTCTTTGTCCCCAGAGGTGTGAATTTTTCACTTAGGGTAGAGAAACTTCCTCCTAATCTTTCGTCATCAAGGAATCTCCTGGGGTGTTGTCTCCAACTAGCCTTCCTGCCAGTTGGATACGTAATTAGCATTTGTTCTACCAAATTGAGCCTCATAACTCAGTCAGAAATCAAATTGACAAGACACAATAAAGAAAAAATAATGTACAGTTGGTTGAATATTGTCACAGGTAGCCCGACCCAAGATGACAGATTTTGCATCACTAACCACTTCTCTTGAGCTGGTGTGTACCAGATAAATCATTTTTGCATATGATTTTTGTATATAAGCTTATTAAGAAGCTCAATGAACAATGTAAAAATCTACAAGATTTTCAAGATTTCTTCATTTAAAATACAAAATATAACATAGAAAATATAGCAAACTCAGAAATTATTAATCTGTACTTACCGGGTGCAAGTAAGAATTTACATATCTGTATCTGTAAGTGCGGAATATCAACTGTACTGTCCAGGTTTGTATCCTGGGGAAACTTTGTTTGACATTTCACTGATTTCATTTTTAGATTTTTGATGATTTGGTTTGTATAAAAATGAAACATATAGAGAGAAATCTAGATATTTTCTACACTTTATGACACATGTATTTACCCCTTGGTGATCACCCATATGGGTTTTTACATCGGTCACTAAGGGGTCGTAGGATAGGCGGTTAGGTTTCTTGGTTGGCCTAGCCTAAGTTTTGCATGGGAAGAGCAGAGACCCTGCTCTAACAGTCCCATATACATTAAAAGTTATATTTTATTCACCACTTATATTTTCCTACCATATACAAGGTGAAATTAGACAATAACAAAAACTTGACTTGCAATTCCAGCTGCTCTAACAGTCCGGATCAGAATGACAACTGATCCGAGTGTTAACGCATTAGATCCCAATGTCACAGCACTGACCACTGGATCTACATCCCGAGTAAGGAAGCGGGCTTTCTTCCTCATCCT
Source organism: Engystomops pustulosus (assembly GCF_040894005.1). Lineage (NCBI taxonomy): Eukaryota > Metazoa > Chordata > Amphibia > Anura > Leptodactylidae > Engystomops > Engystomops pustulosus. The sequence goes on along the minus strand of NC_092417.1, from coordinate 14,851,616 downwards.
ACCAGCACTTTACAATGAGATTGTGGATAACATCGTCTTTCCAGACAGCCGGGTACCTAATGAAGGTCCCTGGATCTGTACTATCCATTCCCTGCTCGATCCAGCCCCTGGCTGGACCAAGGAGTCTGCTTATCAGCCTATGAAAGTGGTTGCCTAATTGACACTTCTAATGCACTAAAATACATGGTTATTGCACTGCATTAGTATCAACATGTGATGAGATGATCACTTGTTCATGTTACATTACAATATTAATAAAAAAAAGGGAAAAAAAACACACAAAATATTAAAATTAAGTAATAAAATTAATAACAATTCACCAAAAGCCCCCAATACAGATGAAACAATATACAATTAGAGATGAGCGAGTATACTCATCCGAGTATAGTGCTCGGTCGAGTATTAGCATACTCGGTCCAGCTCGTTACTTGGACGAGTATCTCGCCGGCTCGAGATCGAGCATTAAATTAAGTGAAGAACAGTATTTTTATTACATAATAAAATATTCCAAATGTTTCCTGATGTTTTGCTTGTAAGAACACATTGAAATAACACTATTCTTCACTTTCCAGGTGTTTGCGCGGGTCTCCCGCTAAGTTCGGAACATCTGGAATGTGAAGAATATTGTTCTTTCAATGTGTTCTGCACTTAAATGGTCCTGTGTTCACTGTTTTTAATGTTTTAATTATATTCTTCACTTTGCAGATGTGCGCGCGTATCTCCGAACCTACCGAAACATTAAAAACAGTGAATACAGGACCATTTAAGTGCAGAACACATTGAAAGAACAATATTCTTCACATTCCAGATGTTCCGAACATCTCCGAACCTAGCGGGAGACACGCGCGCACACCTGCAAAGTGAAGAATAGTGTTATTTCAATGTGTTCTTACAAGCAAAACATCAGGAGACATCTGGAATATTTTAATGTTTAATGTGTTAATGTTCTCTTTTACTAAAAAAATGCTCGAGTCTCCCATTGACTTTAATGGGGTTCGTTATTCGATACGAGCACTCGAGCATCGGGAAAAGCTCATATCGAATAACGAGCACCCCTAGCATTTTAGTGCTCCCTCATCTCTATATACAACAGAAATAGGGTAAAAAAAAATCACAACACATTAGATATCACTGCGTCCCAAAATACACAGGCCATAAAATTCTAAACACGTTTATTCCCTGCGGTAAACACTGTTACAAAAAAACATGCCAAAATTTCAGAATCGCCACTTTTTAGCTATTTAGGACAACACCTAAATCTTTTTAAAAAAAGTGATCAAAAGGTCGCACAGTCCCTAAATTGGTAGCATTAAAAACGTCATCATGCTCCGCAAAAAATGCTATCTTACACAGCTCCATACTCTAAAGTATGATAAAGTAATGTAAATCTATTAAAACATAATAAAACCTTTATATATTTGGTTTCCCTGTGATCGTACCGGCCCAGAGAATAAGTTAGACGAGTCATTTGGAGCGCACAGTGAAAGATGAAAAAACAAGAGATAATACACAAATGCGTTTTCTTTTCAATTTCACAGCATTTGGAATTTTCTTGCACTAACCAGTACACGGCATGGAATATAAAATACTGTTACTAGAAAGTACAATTTGTTACGCAGAAAATAAGCCCTTATTCAGATCTGTCCACGGAAAGATAAAAAAAAGTTATGGATTTTTGCAGGTGGGGACCAAAAAATAGAAACATAAAATGTAAAAGTCCATTGGTATGAAGGGGTTAAAATGCCCCCTATACACCATGATAAAAAGTTTGCAAAATTGAGTTGGGGGTTATAGGTTTTTTGTACCTCAGAGGCTCTGTAATCATGTCCTAGTACCTGAAAGCTAAAATAAAAATCTGCCCTACAAAAGCTCAACAGCTCCTTCCCTTCTGCAGCCAATGTGTGTCCAGACAGGGGGTTACATCCATATATGGGGGGTCCTTGTACGCACATGAAAATGCACAATATATTTGTGAATGCATTTTCTACTTTTAATCAGCTTGAGTTGCCAAATTTTGGGGCTAAATGAACGTATTAATAACATAATTAGAAAATTTCAAATAAAACCTTCATTTTGTTTTAATTTCTGTGAAATACCTAAATGGTTAACAAGTTTGCTACCTGCTGTTTTGAACAGTTTGAGGGGTAACATTATTAGAATGGGGTGATACGTGGTGGGATTCTATAAATACAGCTTCAAAAACTCCTATAGAAATATAATGGTCCCTAAAATAATTAATTCTTACATTTTCTTAAAAATGTGAGAAAATGCTGTTCAAATTGGAATCTTTGTAGCGCTATGATAAAATAAAAGGACACTTGTAAAATGAGGCCAACACAAAGCTTAGACATGGGAAAATTTAATTAGTAACTAATTTGGGAAGTAAGACTCTCAGTTTGAAAAACAAAACATTTAGAATTTATGAAATAGCTAATTTTTTCAAAATTTTTGGAAAATTCATCTATTTTTCATAGTAAATTCAAAGTATATCAACCAAAATTTCCCACTAACTTGAAAAAACAGTTTTAAAACCCATTGGGTAATTTAATGGGGCAGATTTACTTACCCGGTCCGTTCGTGATCCAGCGGCGCGTTCTATGCGGTGGATTCGGGTCCGGCCGGGATTCATCAAGGTAGTTCCTCTGCCGTCCACCAGGTGGCGCTGCTGCGCTGAAAAGCATCTGAACGCGCTTGAATTCACCGAGCTGGACCAAGTGAAGATAAGCGCGTCCCAAGCAACACTTTTATTGTTTTAAATGCGTGCTTTTTCCAAATCCGTCGGGTTTTCGCTCGGCCACGCCCCCCGATTTCCATTGCGTGCATGTCGACCCCGATGCGCCACAATCCGATCGTGTGCGCCAAAATCCCGGGGCAATACAGGGGAAATCGGCGCAAATCGGAAATATTCGGGTAACACGTCGGGAAAACGCGTTGTAAATGACCCCCATTGTGTTCCTGCCGAGTTGCAGAGCCGCCACCAGGTTACGGCCGTTGTCACACACAACCATGCCTGGCTTCAGGTTCATCGGTGTCAGACACAGATTGGTCTGCGATGTGATGCCCTGCAATAGCTCTTGGGCGGTGTGCCTTTTATCTCCTAGGCTCAGCAGTTTGAGCACCGCCTAGAGCTACCGTCTGATGGCGCCATGCCCATGGATGGTAATTTGGAGAGAGAGGTAGAGGAGCGGTGGGAGGAGGAGGAGTCATAGTAGGCCTGAGACACCGTGACTGAGGTAGGCCCCGCAACCCTCGACGTCGGCAGTATATGTGCAGCCCCAGGGTCAGACTCGGTCCCAGCCTCCACCAAGTTAACCCAATGTGCCGTCAGAGATATATAGTGGTCAGGGCTTGGATGATGTTGTCAGACACCTGCTGGTGCAGGGCTGGGACAGCACATCGGGAAAAGTAGTGGCAGCTGGGGACCTAATACCGAGGGGCGGACACCACCATGAGGTTGCAAAAGGCCTCGGTCTCTACCAGCTTATAGGGCAGCATCTCCAGGCTCAGTAATTTGGAGATGTGGACGTTGAGGGCTTGGGCGTGTGGGTGGGTGGAACTGTATTTCCTCTTGCGCTCCAGCTTCTGGGGTATAGACAGCTGAACGCTGCACATGGAGACATTGGTGGATGCTGTGGAGGATCGTGGAGGCGAAGGTGTGGTTTTCGAGCGGGAGGTGTTTGTGCCGGGGTCCTGGGCAGGAGGCTGACTAGCATGGGCAACAAATGACTCAGACGAAGGAGCAGTGGTGGGCCCGGCCGGAGGTGAACGGCCTTGGTTCCATTGAGTGGGGTGTTTAGCACTCATAAGCCTGCGCATACTGGTGGTGGTTAAGCTAGTAGTGTTGGATGGAAATTCCACTAGTAGTGGTGGTAAAAGTAGTACTACTAATAGTAGAAGCTAGTAGTGGTGGATCAAATTCCAAATTTTCCTGGGAGGAGGCAGACTGGGGGGAAGGAGGTTGAGGTGGAGGAGCTGGAGGAGTGCTCACTTGGGTAACATGGGTAGACTGCATGGAAGACTGACTGGTGGACAAATTACTTGAAGCATTGTCCGCAATCCATGACATCACCTGTTCGCACTGTTGTGGCCTCAACAGTTCTCCACCACAAGTCCCAGTAAGTTGAGACATGAAGCTAGGGAGTGTAGCTCTGTGGCGTAGTGTCTCACCCCGCCCAGGACCACGGCCTCTGACCCTTGCAGTAATTGGATGCCCACGCCATCGTCCTCTACCCTTAGCCCTTTTTTATGTTTGTTTTTTTTTGGATTTATTGAAGAACAAAACGTGCAGAAGAAATCAGACAGCAACCTCAGAAGATGATTGCTATGGCTAGTTTCTAACCAACACAGACAATTTTTTTAAAATGTCCCGGTATTGATGTGAACAAAAGACCGTATTAGATTACGCCACACGGAGATTTCCCACCCCAAAAATAAATTCAAAGAATTTTTTTTTTCTTTAGTTTTTTCGTTTTATAACTTTTTTTTTTTTTTTCTTTATGAAAGAAACACGCAGAAGAAATCAGAAAGCAAACTGAAATGTGGATTGCTGAATGTCCCGGTACTAATGGGAACAAAATAACGCATTAGATTACGCCACACGTGATGTTCAGTACGCTTCAGTACGGCAGAAAGAATGTGGATTAGTATTTCTGGAGACTAACTTGCTAAACAGTAGCAGGCACAACCATTCAACTACAGTAGACAAAATTTTATTGCTAAAACGGAGATTTCCCACCTAAAAAAAAATTAAAAGAGAAAATTTATTATTTTTTTTTTGTTTGTTTTTTCGTTTTCATAACTTTTTTTTGGTTTTTTTTTTATTTCTTTATGAACTAAACACGCAGAAGAAATCAGAAAGCAAACTGAAATGCGGATTGCTGAATGTCCTGGTACTAATGTGAACAAAAAACCATATTAGATTATGCCACACCTGACATACAGTATGCTTCACTGGCAGAGAGAATGTGGATTGGGATTTCTGGAGACTAGCTTGCTAAACAGTAGCAGGCAGACTAAGCTAGATGAAATTGCATTTGCACCACTGACAGCACACAAAAGGATTTTGTGCTGTGACTTTTACTTTCACTTTTGAAAAAAAAAGCAGCAGCTCTCTCCCTAACGGCATCCAGACAGAGAATGATCCGAGCAGCGCGGGCAGGGGCTAGTCTATCCCAGGGTCACCTGATCTGGCCAGCCAACCACTGCTATCGACGTGTAAGGGTACCACGTCATGCTGGGTGGAGTGCAGAGTCTCCTGGCTTGTGATTGGCTCTGTTTCTGGCCGCCAAAAATCTAAACGGCGGGAGATGCCATTTTCTCGAGCTGGCAAAGTATTTGTCCGAGCAACGAGCAGTTACGAGTACGCTAATGCTCGAACGAGCATCAAGCTCGGACGAGTGTGTTCGCTCATCTCTACTGTGCATGCAATGTGCTTTGTAGCCATATCAAGACTGGTAAGTGAATTAAGTGGATTAAAACAATCAAAATGGTCATTTGTGCGTTCTTTCAATATATGTATGTTAAAATGTGTATGTTTTATCTAAAAAACTAATATTTTATTGCATCTTTACATCAGATATTCATATGACTATGTCTGGAACTGTTAAAAAAAGGGCTTTTCCAGTTGTATCCTTTTCTTTCTGGTACAGATGAAAAGATTATATCCTCTAATATAATAATCCAGGCTCATACCACTTATCTACACCCGGGGGTCTGTAACATATTCCTGTTATGTCCCTTGGACTCGGAAGCTTCCTCCTCACTGACTCTACGGCTACAGGGATATTTATATCACAACTTTACAATGTATTAATATTAACTATCTCACACTTCTACTTCCTTCCTTCTTGTTATACAGAAGATCATTCTGACTAATAATCCACTTCTCTTTTTCATCTCCGCAGCAGCATCTCCTCCATCTCCAGCATCATGTCTGGAGAGACGTCCGTGTTATTACTCTGTAAGTACAATCATCTCCATGTCCTTCTATCTCTATATACCAGGAGGGTTATATAGTAACATATAGAAACAAGCTAATACTACTAGTTACTGAGCTTCACACCAAGTCCCCATCATACGGAGTCACCACAGGGTCAGCTACATGTATCATATATCAGAATTACTATCTACACTTCTCTAACTATTACTGTATATACTCGAGTGTAAGCCGAGACCCCTAATTTTACCACCAAAAACTGGGAAAACCTATTGACTTGAGTACAAGTCGAGGGTGTAGTATACAGCCAGCCAGCACCCTGTAGTATAAAGCCAGCTATCCCCCTGTAGTATACAGCCAGCCCCAAGTAGTATACAGCCAGCCAGCCCCCTGAAGTATACAGCCAGCCCCAAGTAGTATACAGCCAGCCACATGTAGTATACAGCCAGCACCATGTAGTATACAGCCAGCCCCATGTAGTATACAGCCAGCCCCAAGTAGTATACAGCCAGTCCCCATGTAGTATACAGCCAGCCCCCATGTAGTATACAGCCTGCCCCATGTAGTATACAGCCTGCCCCATATAGTATACAGCCAGCCCCCATGTAGTATACAGCCTGCCCCATGTAGTATACAGCCAGCCCCATGTAGTATACAGCCAGCCCCAAGTAGTATACAGCCAGTCCCCATGTAGTATACAGCCTGCCCCATGTAGTATACAGCCTGCCCCATGTAGTATACAGCCAGCCCCCATGTAGTATACAGCCAGCCCCATGTAGTATACAGCCGGCCCCAAGTAGTATACAGCTATCCCCAAGTAGTATACAGCCAGCCCCCCTGAAGTAAACCGGCAGGCCCCTGCCAAGTGCAAAAAAACCCCAAAAACTTACTCACCCTTATGCTCGCCACGGCTCCCGATCCTCGGCGCGGTTCCAGACGGCTCCTCTTCTTTCTTCTATTTCTTCTCTAGCTGCAATCTGCCGGTGGACGCACACTTTGATTAAGTCATCAGCAGCAACACAATGGGGGTCATTTACTAAGGGCCCGATTCGCGTTTTCCCCACGTGTTACCCGAATATTTTCCAATTTGCGCCGATTGTACCTGAATTGCCCGGGATTTTGGCGCACGCGATCGGATTCTGGCACATCGGTGCCGGCATGCGCACGATGGAAATCGGGGGGCGTGGCCGAGCGAAAACCCGACTGATTCGGAAAAACCGCTGCATTTAAAAAAAAATTGTGTTGCGAAAATTTCACTCACCTTCATCCAGGATAGGCCGGTGTATTTCGAGGCATTCCAGTGGACTTCAGCGCAGCAGCGCCACCTGGAGGACGGCGGAGGAACTACCATCATAAATCCCGGCCGGACCCGAATCCAGCGCAGAGAACGCGCTGCTGGATCGCGAATGGGCCGGGTAAGTAAATCTGCCCCAATGTGCGCCTGAAAACAAGCCGAGATTTATTTGCAGTTCCTGGTGCGGATACTCCACCCTTGTTAGGTGGGGAGGGGGAATTTTTAAAGTGTCTGCACCAGTTTGGTGTCGCGGCTTTCATGTTAGTACCGATGCGCAACCACAGTGATATAGATGACGCCGGCGGCTTTGCTGGCGGCATTCAAACAGTTAAACATTTAAACAGCAGATCACTGGTGTTATTGATGGGGGGTGGAGGGTTAATTCGGAACCCAAACCCAGACCCCTACTTCTTAAGAAATTTGCGGTCGGGTTCAGGTGACCCCCAACTAGTAAAGTGCGACACAGAGCCAAACTTTGCTCTACACCAACCAGGACTTTATTATATCTGGTGACTCTTCTTCTATTCTGTATTGCAGGGCTGGTTCTCATACAAGAAGGTAAGTAACCGCTTTGTTCTATTATCCTTTATGCTGTATAATAGAACATTATATATGGAGAATAGTGATGTAATGTTCGTTTATGTTTATGTAGAACCTGCTATTAATTAATTATTAGCATCATTTAAGTTAAATACTGATAAATGAACTAAAATGATCCAAGTTCATGTTTTATTCTATGTTCTTTTTTTACCTGCTTTACTTAGATTAAACAAATATTACATAAAATTGACAATAGAAAATTCACTACAAATACATTCTATTTTAAGAGTACAATAGGGAATATGTTACAAAATAATACAAATATTTACTACAATATCCAAATGAGGCCACATCCCTACACTTGTACAAAGCCGTAATCTCTTTCTTAATTAAAGTCCTTTCTCATATCTTTCCTTCCTTCTTCCCTACTTCCCCCTGTTCTTCTGTATATTCCACTTAATCTCATTTAAAGACAAATTATCTTTCTCTGATCCTACTATACCAAAAGCCATTTTCTCAATATCACCGACCAAAAACTAACACAAAAAACCCACAAACCTTTAACCCTCCCACCCCCCTCCCACTCCTCACCCCTCACTCATCTCCGACCACCCTCCATCTCCCTACTCACATATTCCCGATAAAGAGACTTGCCCCTACTCCTGGCCTCACCTCCCCCAGTCTTTTATACAGTCTCTTGACAGAGTTATGTCTCTTCCTCCGAAAAAAAATTGTTTCTCCAGCTCATCCAGCTGTTTCTCCAGCTCTTCTACTTCTTGCCAGCATTGAGCTATTCATTCTGCAATGTTATATCCATTATTCTAATTCACATTTCCACTGTAGGTGGTTCCTTCAATACCGTATCCAATTTTTAACTATGAAGCATCTACCTAGGAAAAGTAGTTTCTTAACTGCGAAATTAATATTATTCAAAGCATTACTTCCCTCCAGTAGCCCAAACATACTGTACATGTCTGAAGGTTGTATGGCCCCTGTTTTTATAATTTGTAAATATCAACTCCCAGAATTCTTTAATCTTAACACACGATCAAAATATGTGCAGGTCATCAGTGCCTCGGCCTGGCATCTATTACATTGAGAGCTTCTTTGGCCGTAACATTTTTCTAGTTTTTTAGGAGAATAATATGTTCTATATACAAGGAATAACTGAATCTTTTTGTGAATTGGGATAATTCTTGGCTGTTTTCTGCGCCAAACCAGATTTCCATTATTTTGAAGATTTTTCTTGGCATATAAACCGGTGATGCATATAATATGATCCCTGATCAATGAGATCCCCTTCCAGGCTTTTACTTCGCTGTTAATTTTTTCTATCATAGGAATGACATTATGTTTAATGTAATCCGAAACCTTGGTAGAAATATAAATCCAATGATATTTAGTAGATTTCCCGCCCTCTATAACTTCTATATCCTTAGGTTTAGCTTTTAAGGGATCAAATGTTTTACATGCAGATTTTTTTTAAGTTTATACCCAAACTTGATAATTATTGATAATTTGCAAAGGTGTCATTAATAGAGATGAGCGAGTATTCCGCCTGCTCGATAACGAGCTATCACTTAAGGAAACACAGTGAAGAACAGTGAAGAACACAGTGAGCACAGGATCATTTAAGGATCATTAGGATCATTTAAGTGAAGAACACAGTGAAGAACACATTGCAGATGTTTCCATACATCTGCTAACTTATCAGAAGACATTAGTGCAGAACGGTGTTCTTCACAATAGTATGTGAAGAAAAATATGTGTGAAGAACACATTGGAGATGTTTAACAGGGGTCATTCTCCTTTTTGAAGTTCCACAAATATTCCATTAAATTAAAAAAACGAAGAAACAGGGCTGACTTCCTTATTTCTCAATAAAATGACACATTTTATTGCAGAGCCTTGGTCCCCTTGAAAAATGCTCGAGTCTCCCATTGACTTCAATGGGGCTCGTTATTAAAAACGAGCACTCGAGCATCGGGAAAAGTTCGACTCAAGTAACGAGCACTCAAGAATTTTAGTGCTCACTCATCTCTAGTCATTAATGAATTCATGATTGCCCAGATATAGTAATAAATTGTCTGCAAAGAGGGAAATCTTTTCCAGTCTCTACCCATGACAAAAGCCCTCTATCAAAGGTACTTGGTGGACTCTCTAATGCCAGCGTGAAGAGCAATGGAGAAAAGGGAAACGCTTGTCATGTCCCTCGAGATAACGCTATGGGTCTAGAGGTCTTCCCATTCACCATCACCCTTGCTGAGGGGTCATTATATAAAAACTTAACCCATGCCAGATAATTGGGCCAAAGTCTTCCACAGCAACTGCCACTCAGCAATAAAACAGACCTCTGCCCCGGATTGGACGGCATAACCTGCAAATTCATATACAGACTCCTAATTTCATCCTTTTTTGATGTACGTGGCATAAACCCATTTTGATCTGGGTGGACTAAGGTTCGAATGCAACATTTTAGCCTCTTGGACAGAAATTTGGATTTCATTGTCTGTATTTATTAAAGATATAGGACAGTAAGAGTCTACTCTCTTTATATCCTTATCAGACATTAGGAATTACAACAATGAGAGCCTCTCGCATTGATGGAGGAAGGATCTGTTGTTCCATACATTAATCAATTGATCCACCATTACATTCTTAATTTTACCATGGAATTCAGCTGGAAAACCGTCCAATCTGGGGGATTTTTCTCAGGGGCATCTGTTTACTATAGTTTGTCGGGTAATAGATGCTTCTAACATTTCTCTATCCGTATCAGATAATCTAGGCAGTTTGATATCCTGGTCTATTAGCCTCAACTGCATATCTACGAGCTCGGGAAGATATTTTCCTGTTAACCTGAAATTTGAAGTAGTTCCCTGTGCAAATTCTGCATTTGTTGCCAGTGTTTTCTATTCTCTTCATTTGGATTTTTTTTAAAGATCTTCTCCTTCTGTTAAACTTTGATCTCTAGGTCTTTTGATTTATTATTTAAGTTGTGCTTATATTTGATCATTTCTGCTTCATAAATACCCCTGAAGTGTGATTTATCCGTATCCCACACAAGGGCCAAATCTGCAGAACCTATATCTATAGTTAAAAACTCCTTGAATTGTAGAGACAGCCGGTCCTGGTGTCCAATTATCTCCAACCCAGAGGGGCCTATTCTACAATTACCTCTAGTTGTGTTTTCCATCATAGTTTTATCTGTGCAAACAGTTGAATCATCTGAAATCCCTTTAATGCCAAACTCTAGAGACCATATGTAGTCTTGAAAAAACTTTATGTGCCTTTAAGTAGGAAGAAAACTCTTTTATGTCTGGATGGAGTGTTCTCCATACTTCCTACCATCCCAATTCTTTACTTATCAGAACCTTCTTATTATATCTGTGCTTTCCCATACTCATCGATGCTAAGTTTAATTTTTTATACACTCGTATTGGTGTTTTTCAGCTTATTTTTTAATGCTGAAAAACTTATACTGTACACAAGTAGACATAACTGCTGTTGAAAAATGTAAACTGAGCTGTGATTGGTTGCCATGAGTGACTAGAACAATTCTGCTTTCAAATGATTTTGATAAATCTCCCCCATTGTGTCTAAAATTCCACTGTATATTATATGATGTCTTCTAGGAGCCGCCGTCAGACCTGTGGTGACCTTCACCCCCAACTACAAGAAGATATTTACAAAGGAAAAGATGACAATGACCTGTGGTGTTGGATCTACTATAGGAGAGGGGATGGATTATATATGGTACAAGGACAATTCTCCTGTACACAATGGGAAATCTTATACAATACAAGATGCTAGAACATCAGACAGTGGAAGTTACCGATGTCAGACCAGATCTGGAGAGATAAGTGACCCTGTTACACTGGGTGTAAGTGATGGTGAGTAACTCACCAGATCATAGATATACAGACAAGGTAACAAGTTGTATCACACACAGACTGATAAGAGGTCATATATGTCTCCTCATCCTATATCATTGTGTATTACAAATTGGCTCATCCTGCAGACCCCTCTATATGTCTATGAAGGAGATGACATAAATATAAGATGTCACCACTATCCTGGATACCTCGGAGGACAAACAATATTCTATAAAGATAACAGAGTCATTAGAGACTGGGGAGATGCAGAATATAATATCAAGAATGTAACCAGGACGACTGCCGGGACATATGGATGTAGGAGACATGTCTATTATTATGCAGGATTAAGAGATAACGCTTCTGTATCTGTAGAAGGTAAATCATAATTGATCACCCTCCGGATCAATTACTTTTCTGCCTCTATGCTGCGCTGGTCGGGAGTGCAGCATAGAGGCATAATCTAAAACTCATCTGTCCTGGTTCCCACGAAGCGGCGCTCGCACTGTATGCGACGGATCTCAAGCCGGTGCATATGATGACATCATCGGATCCTGTGTGCCGGCTCCAGGGCCGGCGCGTACGGAAGGCTCAGGCCAAAGACAGAAGGCAGCTGCATGCGGTGCTCCAGGGGAACCAGGAAACGTGAGTTATTTTTTCTTTCCTGGAGGGGGTGTCATTGTGTCCCCAGGGGGAGGGGGTCGGTGTGTATACAGGGGAAGGGGTCAGTGTATTCCTCAGGGGGAGGGAGGGGGTCAGTGTGTCTGCAGGGGGGGAAGGAGGTCAGTGTGTATACAGGGGGAGGGGGTCGGTGTATTCCGCAGTCGGAGGGAAGGGGTCAGTGTGTCCGCAGGGTGAGGGAGGGGGTCATTGTGTCCGCAGTGGGGAGGCCAGAGTGTCCGCAGGAGAAGGGAGCGGGTCAGTGTGTCCGCAGGAGAAGGGGGCGCGTCAGTGTGCCCGCAGGAGTAGGGGCCTACTTACATATTACCAATTTTATTCATTTCTAGAGCTTTTCACGGAAGTATTGCAGTATATGGTAGGAGCGATCTGACCATCTAGGGTTAATGTACCCTAGATTGTCTAAGAAATAGTGGAAAAAAAGGGAAAAAAAAAGTTTAAAAAATAAAAAAAATTAATAAAATATTGAAAATTCAAATCACCCCCCTTTCCCTAGAACTGATATAAAACATAATAAACAGTAAAAATCACAAACATATTAGGTATCGCCGCGTCCCAAAATGCCCTATCTATCAAAATATAAAAACGGTTATGGGCGGCGGTGACCTCCGAGGCGGGAAATGGCGCCCAAATGTCCGAAATGCGACTTTTACACCTTTTTACATCACATAAAAAATGAAATAAAAAATGATCAGAATGTCGCACAGACCTCAAAATGGTAGCAATGAAAACTTCGGCTCATTTTGCAAACATGACACCTCACACATTTCCGTGCGCCAAAGTATGAAAAAGTTATTAGCGTCAGAAGATGGCAAAAAAAAATTTTTCTTTTTTGTACACATTCGTTTAATTTTTGAAAATGTATTAAAACACAATAAACCTATATAAATTTGGTATCACCACGATCGCACCAAACCAAAGAATAAAGTAGGTGTGCTTTTTGGAGCGAAGAGTGAAAGTTGTAAAAACTGAGCCCACAAGAACGTGACGCACGTGCGTTTTTTTTTCAATTTTTCCACATTTGGAATTTTTTTGCAGCTTCGCAGTACACGGCATGTTAAAATAAATAACATAACGGGAAAGTAAAATTTGTTACACACAAATTAAGCCCTCACACAGGTCTGTACACGTAAAAATGAAAAAGTTATGGATTTTTGAAGTTGGAGAGCGAGAAATGAGCGGAAAAACCCTGCGTCCTTAAGGGGTTAATTTTTATGTTTACAGAGCTGTATTCATTTCTGATGGACAAAGTGTATGTCCTAGTGCAGTGATAGCGAACCTTTTAGAGACCGAGTGCCCAAACAACATGCAAAATCCACTTATTTACTGTGAAGTGCCAACATGACATTTTAAGAAGTAACTCATTGTTACCTGTTCTTTTAATCTTTTCATTGGCCGACCGGAGGCCACCAATACAGTTGGCAAATTCAGACCATCATTGTAGCTTCTCTCCAGAGTCTCCCTGTACAGGAAGAATGGTGGGTCCAACAGGATGACCTCCAAAGATCTTCTGTCAAAACCTTTTAATTTTTCGTGCAGTTCCAAACAGTCAATGAAGTGTCGCTTTAAAAAAAGTGCGGAGAGCAGTCACTTGGGACTTCAGGAAGATTCAGTGGATTTGGTCCTGAATGTAAACTCTGTCCTGGGGCAATGGCATGAGTGCCCACAGAAAGTGCTCCGAGTGCCACCTCTGGCACCAGTACCATAGGTTCACCTCCACTGTCCTAGTGTCACCATTTACTATTTAGTGCAATGCACTGGGTCGTAGGGAGGACTGGACCTACATAAGTTTGGGTCCGGCTGAGTTTGGACTTCCCGTGAAGTCAGGTGTCAGTCCCGAGGAACCGAATTGCAAAGCTCAGTGTAGTAGCCGTTCATCCCTACTCGGAAGCCATAAAAATTTCAAATGGGCTGAAGTGAACAAAAATAAGATATTATTGGGACAGTCCTTTATTTATTTTACTCTTTTCTCGAATGAGACATATTTTTTATTGTCTGTGTCAGAACAACCACAAATACACATAATGTATAAATGATTTCATGTTTCAAACAGTAACAAAATTTACTAATATCACTATTGATGTAGAACATGTAACTGACCCCGGATAAAAAATAATTTACAAGCGACACAACAAAAGAAACTTTATAGTATCTAGGACCCGCATGTATCTTGTTAGATAACTTAGGCTACATTTAAAACATCTATAGACATAAATGGAGAGCAAGGACATTCACATCTTCCTTTACAGCTGCCTCCCATGTGTGTTTATTGGATGGGTTAAGGTTCTTATCTTATTTCTTCAAACTCCGATGCAACTGCTTATTTTTCTGTCGTTATCACATTATAGCCCTGGAATATTTTCTAGATTTTTAAAATATTATTCTTTACTTTTCTAGAGTTGTTCACTACTCCAGTGTTAAAAATATCTTCAGAGTTGATCCGCGATGGGGATATAATGACCCTAACGTGTGACATCAATCTCACCAAACACAGAGAAAATATGACATCACTGCAGTATTCCTTCTACAGAGATGGGGGAAATGTTCAGGGATTCAGCTCTTCTAATAAATATGAAGTTCAGTTCATTCAGGATGTAAATTCTGGGAATTATACATGTGAGATACAAACATCCGACACCAGAGTGAGGAAGAAGAGTCAGGATCTTCATATACAAGGTGACAAGTGTCTATTATTGTGTCCTAGTTGGTTAAATAATTCTAATAAAATGTAATGATGAAATGTTTTTTTTCCTAAAGGGACAAGTGACTCTTCTCTAATGGTCATTTTATCTGTAAGTTTGGGTCTCATATTACTCCTCATCATCATCTGTATTTTCTTGTACTTTCACTTTCAACGACGACCATCCAACAATATCTCTCAACCAATGACAGGTAATAGTTCCACAAGTTTCGTAATTAAAAAAAAAAATCTGTGTTGGTCATTACACCAAGTTTAGGTCCGTAGACTTTGATTTTTAGACTACTTTTTAGGTAGTGTATTTGTGGTTTGTGTAAATGTCCTTCTGGAGGGTGCAACAGCTGAGACAACAGCAATCGGCCGAACAAGAGACCAACGGAGAGCAGAACGCTTTGGAGAAATTACAGTACATTTAAAAATTGATGACAGCACCAAGTGCTATTCGTGGGGGGCAGCATTTGGGTTCGGTATCCGACCAGAACCTTCATGTTGGCTAAAGACCAAATTGAGCCTAACCCAAACCTTGACTGGTGTGTTCTTCCCTTATGTTAAAAACTTTTTTGTAAAAAATGCAAAATTAACTTTGTTCATTTCTGATTGGAGAATTTTTTACTACACAAAGAAGTAAGGTTATAATGTGTTCCTTTCCCAGCTGCTGACAGTGATTACTGTCCTGAAGATCAGGTGACATATACCGTCCTCAACATGGCCAATAGACGACAAAGTAAGATTTTTGTAACATTTTTTACAAGATCCCTTGAGGTTCCCGTAAATTGTCCCAGAAGGTCCATATAAAAAGACATCCTGGGATGAGACTGTTCTGTGGTTATGGGAAGATTATTTTGTAGATACTGTACAATAATACACTATCACCGAAATCTTGGGGACCCAGTTTACTCACGGGAACAGGTGATGGTCATTAAGTTGTTCCACATCTTCTCGTTGTACAGTGGATACATATATGGGAACATACAGTAAGATTCATGTTCCAGCTGACTCCATGATGTATATTTATACCAGTAAATGTTTTCATGATTGTTTTTTTTCTTCTTATTTTTTAGATCAGCTGCCAGAAGACGATGCATCTGTAAGTATTAGAGTGGTTGTTTCATCACCAGAGATTCTTTTAATCCTGTAAAATTGACTAAAGGGTAAGGAATTAACCATAAAACGTGGAGGACAATTGTCAAATTGTAGGATAGTGTTTTTATCTGTTGTTTTGTTATAAACCTATATATACCTTACATACACGGTCGTTGGGTATCCCAAGTAATCAAGGAGGATTGACTATGTCGACTCTACCCCCAGACTACCAGGGAGCCTTATGCATTGTGGGAACAGTATTCACTTGAGTACGGGTTAATTTATAAGCCTAGGGGCTATTCTAATATGGGTTTGGATAACTCAAAATACCTAGTACGCAAACGCTCAGTCTGTATGTCAACCTATGGGGTATATGCCCTATTCCAATATGGCGTTCGATAATGTTAAAGACCTAGTACGCATGCGCTCAGTCTCCTAATCAGCTGAAAGTTACCCAACGTTAATAGGTTGTATGTAAGGTTCCCCTTCTGTTTTTACTGTAAAAGCCAATTCCATAAGAAAATAGTGTCATTAGATCAAAAAATCAGGCCCACAGCAGAAAAATTTTGACTTTTGGAAGGTCGGAAGAGAAAATGGCAGCAGTAAAGCTACAAAATGTTGTCCTTAGGAAATAATTACATTAGAAGGTCATTTTTTTTACCCGACTCCCTTGTCTTATCATTTTTTGTAATGTTTGTATTAGACACTTGTCTACGCTGAAGTAAAACCCAAGAGTAAGCGACCGATCAAGACTCCACAAGGAGCGTCCGCCCCTCCAACCGACATCTATCAGAACATCAGCTCCGACAGATGAAGTCTTCTCCAAAGTGACCGTCAGAATGAATTTCTTTTAATTTACATTTTTAATACCGATTCACATGTTAGAAATGTATTTTTATGCTGATGACAACATGATGTAAGAATGACCTAGGACATAGATCTGAGGCAGAATGATGGGAAAGTGAGAAACATATAGAACACTTTCCCCTAATCTAACCCCCTCCACAGCCGGACATATCCTTCTAAGGTAGAGGAGGAAAAACTAACAACAAAAAATCCATGAAGTTAAAATTTACCACAAGGTTAGAAAAACATGAAATAAATAAACCGAAAAGTTAATCATTTAGCATATAGATACGTGTAATAATTTACCAGTCTAAGAGTCTCTAACTGTGTTGATGACCATTCAGGCCCCTTGGGCCTCTTGTGACCGCACCCTCTGCATCTCCCCAAGTTACACCATTGAGCCAGTGTGTCTGGTTGTGAAGCCACTAATTACCCTGAGCCTTAACCACTAAAAAACTAGTTACTTAAAATGCACTGTATCATACTTATGCATATTAGACTGTGTATGTTAACCCCTTAGTGACCTGGCTCATCTGTGCCGTTATGACTAAGCCCTATTTTTCCAAACTGCCATTTATCACTTTATCCAGTAAAATCTTTGGAACACTTTAACTTACCCAATAGGTGATAAAACAGTATTTTCGTGACATGTTGTACTTCAAATTAATGGGAAATTTTGGTTGATATACTTTGAATTTACTATGAAAAAATAATGAATTTGCCAAAAATTTAGAATAAATAGCTATTTCCAAAATTCTAAATGTTCAGTTTTTCAAACGGAGAGTCTTACTTCCCAAATTAGTCACTAAATAACATTTTCCTTATCTCAGCTTTGTGTTGGCCTCATTTTACAAGTGTCCTTTTATTTTATCATAGCGCTACAAAGATCCCAATTTGAACAGCATTTTCTCACATTTTTAAGAAAATGTTAGAATTAATTATTTTATAGACCATTTTATTTCTATAGGAGTTTTTAAAGCTGTATTTATAGAATCCCATCACGTATCACCCCATTCTAATAATGTTACCCCTCAAACTGTTCAAAACAGCAGGGAGCAAACTTGTTAACTATTTAGGTATTTCACAAAAATTAAAACAAAATGAAGGTTTTATTACAAATTCTCTAATTATGTTATTAATACGTTCATTTAGCCCTAAAATTTGGCAACTTAAGCTGATTAGACTAGAAAATGCATCCACAAATATATTGTGCAGTTTCATACAAGTACGAGGACTCCCCATATATGGATGTAACCCCCTGTCTGGACACACAGCGGGTGCAGAAGGGAAGGAGCTATTGAGCTTTTGTAAGGCAAATTTCTATTTTAGTTTCAGGTACCAGGACATGTTTGCAGTCTCTGAGGTACCCGTAACCTATTCCCCCCCAGAGAACAACTCGATTTTGTAAACCTTTTATCAAGGTGTATAGGGGGCATTTTAACCCTTTCCTACCAATGGACTTTTTACATTTTACGTTTCTATTTTTTGGTCCCCACCTGCAAAAATACATAACTTTTTAATTTTTCCGTATACAGATCTGAAAAAGGGCTTATACTCTGCCTAACAAATTGTACTTTGTAGTAACAGTATTTTATATTCCATGCCGTGTACTGGTTAGTGCGAGAAAATTCCAAATGCTGTGAAATTGAGAAGAAAACGCATTAGTAACCAAATATATAAAAGTTTTATTATGTTTTAATAGATTTAAATAACTTTTTCATACTTTAGAGTATGAAGATGTGTAAGATGTCATTTTTTTGCGGAGCATGATGACGTTTTTAATGCTACCATTTTGGGGAAATTTTGGCACTGTTTTTTTGTAACAGTGTTAACCCCCGGGAATAAGCTTATTTATAATTTTATGGACTGGGTATTTTGGGAAGCAATGATATCTAATGTGTTGTGATTTTTTTTTTACACTTTTTTACCCTATTTCTATTGTATATTGTTTCATCTGTATTGGGGGCTTTTGGGGAATTGTAATTCATTTTATTATTTATTTTTAATTTTTTTTTGTGTGTTTTTTTCACTTTTTTTTTAATACTGTAATGTAACATGAACAAGTGATCATCTCATCACATGTTGATACTAATGCAGTGCAATAACCATGTATTTCAGTGCATTAGAAGTGTCAAACTAGGCAACCACTTGCATAGGCTGATAAGCAGACTCATTGGTCCAGCCAGGGGCTGGATCGAGCAGGGAATGGATAGTACAGATCCAGGGACCTTCATTAGGTCCCCGGCTGTCTGGAAAGACGATGGCATCCGCAATCTTATTGTGGAGTGCCGGTAGGACGAGGGAGATAGCCCCCTTACTCGGGATGTAGATCCATTGGGCAGTGCTGTGACATTGGGATATAATGCGTTAACAGTCGGATCAGTTGTCATTCTGATCCGGACTGTTAGAGCAGGGTCTCTGCTCTTCCCATGCAAAACTTAGGCTAGGCCGACCAAGAAACCCTTCCGCCTACCCTACAACCCCTTAGTGACCGATGTAAAAACCCATATGGGTGTTCACCAAGGGGTAAATACATGTGTCATAAAGTTTACAAAATATCTAGATTTCAATATATATGTTTCATTTTTATACAAACCAAATCATCAAAAATCTAATAATGAAATCAGTGAAATGTCAAACAAAGTTTCCCCAGGATACAAACCTGGACAATACAGTTGTTATTCTGCACTTACAGATACAGATATGTAAATTCTTACTTGTACCCAGTAAGATTAATACTTGCTGATTTTCCTATATTTTCTATGATATGTTTTGCATTTCAATTAATTTTTTTAAATTTTTTTTACATTGTTTATTGAGCTTCTTATTAAGCTTATATACGAAAATTATATACAAAAATGATTTATCTGGTACACACCAGACAGCTCAAGAGATGTGGTTATCGGACCACAATCTGTTATTTTGGTCTGGGTACCTGTGACAATATAGCACCAACTGTACATTTGGAGTTATGAGGCTCAATTTGCTAGAACCAATGCTAATTACGTATCCAACTGGAAGGAAGGCTAGTTGGAGCCAACACCCCAGGAGATTCCTTGATGACCAAAGATTAGGAGGAAGTTTCTCTACCCCGAGAAACACAAAGGAATAACATAGCTGTCCACAACTTAGGCATAATTCATAATTATGGGTCCACAGTTACAGGGGAGACTTAAAGGATCTAGATACCCTCATGGCACGTGTATCAAAAGCCTAGCTGCAGGGGAACCCAACAAATGACAGAACACCCCTAATGTTGGGACTAGACACCCCAAGTTTGGTATGGAGTGAAAGTGGAAGGTACCCTTGTGATTAGGAGCATTGCCACAATTGTGCCATCAATAAAAAGTTATGGGGTCTTAATAGAACCCCAGACTTAGCCAGTACCACTCTGAAGGGAGGAGAGATATGAGAAACTCCCACTCACAGTGACATCACAGCCAGGAGTGGGGGTCAAAAACCCACTGGATTTAAACTAATGAAACAGCCACATGGCCTTGTTCAGTTCTGAGGACTCTATACACTAGAAGACTAGATCTTTCCATGCCGTGTTCTCCTGATAGTAAGGGTCATATTGTTTCCTTTTTACTATAAACTGTTTATATGTATTGTATGTATATTGTTTTTAACTTCTTTTCTTTTATTGAAATATGACAAGTTTTTTTGAGTGTACTATATTTTTTATGTATATTAAAGTGTTAACTTTAATAAGCCTCTGCTTGTAGCCTTAAAGAATCTGAGTTTCCAAAGGGAATTACGCTACCAGGTCATTTTAACATATATGTATATGTAGCGATTGCATGTTCTTTGTGTATTATCAGTGTGCATTGTCTGTGTGGTTGAGGTGCCTACGGCCTTCTTTGCGTTAGTAACTCGTGGGTGGTGGCAGTGGATTGACTGGGTGCAGAATGTGTGGGGCAAATTTAGCGTTAAGACAATTTCGTGGAAGTGAGCGGAGCTTAAGGGCTAAATTCTGGGACCCCATAGTGTAGGTGCACCCTGCGTTTGGACTTCGATGTACAGGGTTCATGACAGATAATGTCTGTCTATCTAGTAGTAGTGTGGAAGCCAGTCACTGTATAGCAGCAGGAAATATTATTAATGTACATGTGGATTGTGGTATGTGCAAATCCACAGCTCTGCCCCAAGAGACTGTGGCGTGTCCATTTCCTCTGTAACCAGCAGCCAGAAAGTCCCAAAACCTCCCCAGTCTGTGAGGCTGGAGTCTTCTGCTGTTGTGGTTACCGATAAATGAGAGGGGACTGACAGACAGTCACCAGTGGCTGAGGTCATTCCTGATGTATAGTAATTAACCACTGTGGCGTCAGAACATCGCCTATCTCGGTCTGCCCTCCACTCTGGGGATAACTTGACAGTCGTGGTACTGGAGGACATGACAGATGCACCAGCAGACCTGCAAGGGTGGTCAGATCACATGGTCAGGGAAAGAGAAGGGGAGGCCCTGTCAAATGTAGTGATTTCAGCAAAGGAGGGAGGGGGCACACCGTATGCCATAGTTGGTACCCAGATTCCAGGATTTCAGAAATCTCAGTCGAGGGAGGTAGCCTATATGACAAGGAGAACAAGAGAGACCCCACTAGTTACACCACACTTAGATGCAGGGGATCACACAAACATTAAGCCAGTTACGTGTCAGGCCTTTGTAGATGTGAGGACTGACAAAGGGAAGGAAGATAAAGAGCTGTTGAGGCTGGGAGTGGTCCAAGAATCTGAAAATGTGTGGGCATAACCTGTAATGCTTGCTCCCAAAGGGGAAAAAGGCTGTGTGGACTACAGGGAGCAGAACAGCATCAAAGTTTCTGATTCCCCATGTACCACAAAGCTGAGATGTTTGATCACCTAGCCAGTGCCAACCCCCTCAGGATTAGGGATTTAAGTAAGGTGCATTGGCAAATCCACGATGGTGAATCACGTTAAAAAACAGGTATTCCCTGGCTGCAGAGAGCCTGTAGGGTGTTGTAGAACGTTGTGTCATGCTTAAATATGCACAGGGAGCGTGGTTTGGTCTTCAAACAATGCTCTTCAATTCCATGTGCACTTACAGAGGCCAAATTCACCAAATAAGTGAAGCGGGAATGCAGCCTGACAAGCTAATGTCTGTGCCAGCTCAAAAGGACCGAGCTAAGGGCCAAGATCCCACTATATCATCACAGAGTGCACTCTTTTTACACTGACATCAGATGATTCCATAGATTACAACAGAACCTGTTCTGTTAAACGCAGATACATGTATAAGAGTGCAGAGGGTGCCGGCAGTAATTTTGCATTGACGTCACTGATCATTTTGCCCTTCTTTTCATCCTTCAGTGTCTGCTTTCAATGGGTCAATAATCCATCAGTATTTCTGAAGCCAAAAACAAACAGGAGTTGATCCAAAACAGCGATGACCAGTAAATGGGATACTTGCATGTCCTCTGTGTTCTGTATCCAATCCTGCTTTTGGCTATCAATCCTGAGGCTTTTCATTCCTTCTGACAGATGAAATGAAGGGGAAAACCAAACATAGTGGCAACATCATAGAGTGATGGAGGGTGAAAACAGCATTATGGAAATCACAGGGTGTTCCAGGGAGACAGCGGTCAGTTGGCAGCAGCATGAGTAGGCCGCAGATTGGCACAGTGATAGAGTTTGAAGTTTGTAATGAATTAGACGTTTGAAATGAATTTGAAGTTTGGAATGAATTCAAAGTTTGAAATTTTTTATTTGAATTTGAAGATTAGAGATGCCACATGCATCATTCATTATAATTTCCCTTAAAATATTATGTCTTTGCCAAAAAAGACCAGCAATTTGGGGTATACAGATCCTCCAAAACAGACACCCTGAAATTGGAGTAGAAATCACTGCTGCAACTACGTGGATTTTATTCTGATTTCTTCCTATTAACTTCAGCAACAGAAAAGACCAGCAATTTGGGGTATACAGATCCCCCAAAACAGACACCCTGGAATTGGAGCAAAAATCACTACAGCACAGTACAGTAGAATCAGCTAGACACTGGAGACAGCACATGCAGTGTGAAGTGCCAAGATTGAAAATAGCTGCCTGTTTTTATAGGTCTGTGACATCACATAAGCCTGCTGGTCGCTAATTGGTTTACAGGTCTGCATATGTCATCGAGGGTGTTCCTTTCTCCTTCCCAGAGTTCTCTGCTTCATGTAGCACATTGTGCTCGCATCCATTTAGCTAATAAAGTGAAAAAAAATTTTGTTCGTACAAATCACCATAAACTTCGTATTCGTGATGAATCGACGTTTTCCTGAAATTCCAACCGAAATTCGATTTGTTAGAACCGATTCGCCTATCTCTATCTGTAACATATTGCTGTTATGTCTCTTGCAGTCAGAAGCTACAGGCTACAGGGATATTTGTATCACAACTTTAACATTTATTAATATTAACTATTTCACACTACTTCCTTCCTTCTTGTTATACAGAAGATCATCTGATAAAAATCCACTTCTCTTTTTCATCTCCTCCATCTCCAGCATCATGTCTGGAGAGACGTCCGTGTTATTACTCTGTAAGTACAATCATCTCCATGTCCTTCTGTCTCTATATACCAGGAGGGTTATATAGTAACATATAGAAGCAAGCTAATACTACTAGTTACACAGCTTCACACCGAGTCCCCATCATATAGAGTTACCACAGGGGAAGCTACATGTATCATATATCAGAATTACTAGGTACACATTGTGAGACACTGAAGAGGTTAACTGTGGATGGGCGATATTTTTCCCGTGGGTTTTCCAATTATGCAAGGTCTTAATGCAGAGATTGTTTTGTCCAGCTGCAAACACTGTAAATCCAGGAGGTAAGGCTCAAAGTTATTTGGTGGAGAGGTTGTTTATAACTGTCCTGGGCTGGATTTATATGGAAAGGATCCGCAGGCTGGTAGTG
This sequence comes from Engystomops pustulosus, assembly GCF_040894005.1. Taxonomy (NCBI): domain Eukaryota; kingdom Metazoa; phylum Chordata; class Amphibia; order Anura; family Leptodactylidae; genus Engystomops; species Engystomops pustulosus. The sequence continues at coordinate 14,827,743 of NC_092417.1, read as the reverse complement.
TGGTGGTCCATTCCACCTCCCTGTTAGGCTAGGACAAGTTTTGTGTTGTTCAGCACCTTGGACACTGGTCATGGAAGCAGCCTAATAAAGCTGCACAAAGCTGCTGAGCAGGGCTGAGAGAGTTGGCTGTCTGCTAGGTAGTCTGGCAGAGTGCACACAGCCCTGATCTCCATGCCCGGAACATCGCTTGTGACTTTGTATCTTGGTGTTGAGTTAGGGGAACTCTCTGTTTAACTAGCACACAGACGCATAGGATTTTGTTTATGTTTTGATGCCTTAACTCCTTTCTGCTCGCCCGCTGACTGTAGACGTCAGCGGGCGCAGGTCCAGAGTCTGCAACAACGTCTTTAGACGTTGCAGCAGTTTCTGCTGCTCCCGCCCTAGTCGTGGGAGCAGGAACCAGTCTCCGGGTGTCAAAGGCACCCGGAGACCCTAGGGAGAAGGGAGATGCGGTTCGTTACTGCTTCTCCCTTCTCTGATCCTCCTGCATCGTGCTGAATGAGCGCGAAGCATAGAGAAGCTGAGCGGCGTGGCCGCCGGCTCCATAGACTCAGCGGTCACGTGACCGCCGGGTCTAAAGCGGTTAATCAGAGCTGCTGGGTCTAACTAGACCCAGTACTGCTCTGATCACCTGTCCCAAGTGCCTTTATCCTATAACTGAGGCTCTTGTAGATGCTTCAGTTACAGGGTAAAACTTGTAATAGAAAAAAAAAAAAGTAAAATCTAAAAAAAAAAAAAAAGTGTCTTTTATGACCTCATGGGGGACATAAAGTAAAAACACACTCACACACAAAAAAAATTAACCTGTTCATGCTCTGCATCCGATATATCGGACGTTGAGCGCAATGTCATAACGCACAGCCTTCGGATGCAAGCGCTACTTGCAAGGCATGGCATGGCAGAAGTCTTAGCGGGGAGGAGCAGGGGTAGCGTGGAGGAGTAGGCGTTCAGTGGTGGATCAGGCATTCTGTGGTGGAGCAGGCGTAGCGTGGAGGAGTAGGCGTTCTGTGGAGGAGCAAGCGTTCTATGGAGGAGCAGGCGTTTTGTGGAGGAGTAGGCATTCTGTAGAGGAGAAGGCATAGCGTGGAGGATAATATATAATTGTGTAAGTTTATTATTAATAGCAGGTGAGACATATAAATGAGACTCCAGGATCTCCTGAACCAATTCGCCGTCGAGTTCCGGAATTCGACTCCTCCATTTGGAGATAACTGGGAGAGGTACCCTATTAGCCTTACTGTCTATGAGATAGGAGTATATAGTGGAGATGATGCCACCCGGACCCTGTGATCTGATGAAACCTATGAGAGGGTAGGAGGAGATAGCAAGACGGGGATTGGGGTACTGTGCTTGTATCGCATGTCTTAGTTGTAAGTATCTATAGAAATGTGATCTCTGAAGTTGAAATTGTACTTTCATTTGGTCAAAAGACAAGAAAACATCATCTTTATAAATCTCCCCTAGGGTGCAAATACCTTTAGAGCTTCACCAATCTCCCTCCTGTAGTTGTGAAAGCTGAGGTAAGCTATCGTTATGCCAAAGAGGAGTTTCAGAGGGAATATTATCATGGGGGCATATTAGGGAGGCTTCTTTCCAAACAAATTTAGCAACTTTATGTATGGGCAACAATTTCATCTCTGGGTTGCTTCCTGCTAAAAGGGACCAAAGACTCATCAACCCTAAATGGTCAGCAAGCCGCTTCTCAGGATATGAGAGAGGTATGTGTGTTAGCCATTGGCTTAGAAACTTCAGTTGGCCTGCCAGGTAATATAAGAAAAGATCAGGTAGAACCATACCGGCCTGATCTCTGGGTCTCTGCAGTTTTTCCAGTTGTAATTTTGACCTGGAGGAGCTCCAAATAAATGTAATTATCATAGAATCTAAGGATTTAAAGAAGTGTTTGGGAATTGGGTAAAAAAATTTGTTGGAGTACATATAAGCATTTAGGGAGTACTACCATTTTAACAAGATTTATCCTACCTGCCACTGACAAAGGAAGGGAAGACCAAGTTTTAAATTTGTCCCTAAAGTACCCCAATAGCGGAAAAACATTGACTTCTAGGGAATTCTTAGGGGATTTAGTCAATATCACCCCGAGATATTTGAATTTGTCCTTGACTAACAAATCTGTAGCCTCTGCTGGAGGAGTATTGGCCCTATCTGGAGATAGATACATTAAGCATGATTTGCTCCAATTAATTTGGAGACCGGAGTAAGACCCAAATTCGTTTATTAGGGATATAGCTCTAGGGAGTGAGCTGTCCGGGTGTGACATGAACAGGAGTAGACCGTCGGCATACAACGCCAGGGGATCCTGTCCTGCCCCATGTGGTACCTCCGAATAGATAAAGTCTGTTCGTATTTTAATGGCTAGTGGTTCTATCACTAAAGCAAAAAGGAGTGGGGAAAGTGGGCAGCCCTGTCTGGTTCCTCTCTCAAGGGTACATGGGGTGTAATTCCGTTCTACGGAATCGAAGGCCTTGGCCGCATCTAATGAGGCCAGGGCCCAGTCTTCTTTCACTTCTGACCCTACCTGTAGGATTATTTGTGATCTACGCAAGTTATCTGATGTGCACGGAATGAAGCCCGTTTGATCTGTATGTATCAGTGTGGTAATGACTTTATTTAATCGACAGGCTAGTATTTTAGTTAAAAGTTTATAGTCAATATTTAACAAAGAGATGGGCCTGTATGAACTCCTCAAGTGTGAGAGGGGCGTCAAGGAGGTCTCGTTGGTCCTGACTAAGTTTTGGGCATTCAATTGCTTCTAAGTAGGAGCCTATCTCATCTGAAGAGCAAGTGGTCTGCTTGGAATAAAGTGATCTATAAAACTCTGAAAAAGAAGTTAATATGTCATCATTGGAGGTAATAGCTATTCCGTTTGAGGAGGTCAGTTGTAATATTGTAGGGGAGGCTGTATTTTGGTGTATTAGGTGTGCCAGTAAGCTACTCGACTGGTTCCCAAGTTCAAAGTACTTCTGGTGCGCAAAAAAGGATCTTCTCTTGTCCTTCTCATATAACTTACGCAGATATTGTCTACCAGTAGATAACCAATTCTCCTTATTAATCTCAGTGGGATTTCCGGTGTATATCGTCTCCAAATGGGCGCAACGCGCCCCCAATTCTTCTTCCTCCCTACAGGCATTCCTTTTAGCATAGGTAATGGCAGATTGTAAACATCCTCTGATATAAATTTTCAGTGCATCCCAGTATATGGAGTGCGATTCTGACATATTATTACTCGCTAAGTATTCCTCAATTAGAGCAGGGGTTCGGTCAGTGGCAGGCAGGAGAGAGAACCAAAATGGATGTATTTTACGTGGGGTAGTATAAGTGTGAGTTACTGGAAACCTAAGCTCAACTAATATAGGGGTGTGATCTGAAACTTCTCTTGGCAGATGGTCAATACTATGTAGCAATGCAACGGAGCTACTATTTCCACATACATGGTCAATTCTTGAAAGAGTATCCCTCCCAGGGGTGTGGCATGTGAACTCTCTCAGCTGTGGGTGCAGTAACCTCCAAAAGTCAACCCACCCAAGTTCCATCATCAGGCGGGCGAGCGGGGTCTGGGTATCTATAGGGTCTGACCTGGAATCATTTCTGAACCTGTCTAGGGTGGAATCGCTGGTGGCATTAAAGTCACCCATACTGAGCAGGGCAGCTTGTGGAAATTGTGCAGTGAAACAGGCATCTTCATGCAATACAGTCAAGGGGGTAGTAGGTGGGTTATATATGCAGAGGATCACAAACTGGCAACAGTTTGCATGGACAAACAGGAATCTACTCTCCGGGTCCCGCTTTACCAGCCCTGGTTCCCAATTCAGAGACCGGTGAACCATTACTGAGACCCCTCTGGAGTGTGAGGTATGTGTTGAGTGTTGGGACCATTGTATCCAGGGTCAATGAAGTGACCTGACTGTTGCTTGAATTAAGTGAGTTTCCTCTAAGCATATAATGGACAGTGAATGTCCCTGTATGCATGATAGTACTATATTACGTTTTCTATCATCTCCCAATCCTCTCACATTCCAGGAGAGTAATTTAAATGACATAGTGCAGGGATACTATAAGTGTTGGTTAAGCTAGACACAGATAAAATACAAATCCTAAATGTTCACAAATAGAAAAAAAATACTGCTCAACAAGAGCACACTAACAAAAGCTCCTATGGAGCAACTAAAAGCGGCTGGGTTTATGTTCCAACTAACTGCTTCTAAACAGTACGGGGTAGCCTGTGTTACAGGTGGCCTCAGTAAACACAAGCTATCACTCCCAGGTAGAGCATCACCTCGTCTCAATGTAAGTATATAGACCATATGATAATAGAAAAATAAGCAGCATTCTCTCGCCAGCCGAAGGGGATTGAGCTGGTTATTATTGTATTCACATAATTAACCCTTATTGGGGCGACCACATATGTATAAGTAACATGAGTAACCTATAAGAAAAAACATTGGACAAATCTCATATCCTTGTGGTAACCATATTGAAAGATTAATATCTGGGTAAACAACTTAAACAGAGAGTCATTAAACCTTGCGAGTAGCATAGGGTATACTTAGCACATCAAGAGTCAAGCGTCCCTTGTAGAGCCACGCAGGTAGACTTATGTCGATGAGGATCAAAATGGCGATGTCAAGGCCTAGGCAGATGTCTTCTGGTATTCAGCCAGTCATCAGCTTCTGTGGGTGAGTTGAAGAACATCACTCGATCGTCATGGATGACTCTCAAGCGAGCTGGAAAGGCCATAGAGTAAGAAATCTGTAGCTCTCGGAGCCTTTTCTTCACTCCCAAAAATGTGGCGCGTGATTTTTGTAGAGCCGCAGAAAAGTCTGGGTACAGCGCAACATTGCTGCTATGGTAGGTGATAGTACCTGCGCATCTAGCCGCTCCCAAAATAGCATCTCGGTCCTTACTGCACAGTATGCGCACCAACATAGGTCGTGGAGGAGCCCCTGGCGGTGGGGGTTTTGCGGGGACCCGGTGTGCCCTCTCCACAGTGTATAAGGTTAAACAGCTAGATTCGGGACCATTTCTTTAAACCACGATTCCATAAATCCAATGGGGTCGGCACCCTCCGATTTTTCGGGAAGACCCAATATTCTGATATTATTCCGCCTTAGGCGGTTTTCCAAGTTTTGGGCCCACATTTCAGCTGCTTTTTCTAGCGTAGCCAGTTGCGCCGGTATCGGAGCGTTGTCGTATTCCATCTGGGATATACGCTCCTCCGCGTCTTTAACCCGGTCTCTCAGCTTTTGCATATCCTGTCGGATTAGACCAACATCCACTCGAATCTCCTCAATCTTCGTGGTTAAGGATACCATAGATTGCTGTATAGCTGTTAAAAGTTGGGCTGACACATGTTTGAGCAAGAGTTTTGATTCATCTTCCGTAGCTGAAGAGTCCTCAGGTTCAAGTTCTTGCTCCTCTCAGATGCGTCTGCTCATACCGGAAGTCAGGTGACGCCCCCCCCTACATGGGGGTTTCTAAAGTACTGGTACCTCAGGGGCACCCCAACACCAGTCTAGTGAAAAGGGTGCTCCAAAAGCTAGATTTTGCTTGTCCCTTCTCCGGCCTGCTGTGACCCCAGCCTGTAGACTATTGCTACACATGGGGCATTGCCATACCCGAAGTAACCCACTGAATGATTTTTGGGGTGTTTATCCACAGTGGGATGAGCTGGGCTGAATACATTTCTTCCTACTTTGGCACATTTGAGAAAACAATGCAATTTTTACACTGCCACCATCATTTTGTATTACATTTGACCCAGCATCTCAGGGGTTAAAATTCTCATGCAACCCTAGATAAATTCTTTGAAGGGTGCGCTTTGCTAAAATGGGGTCAATACTTTGGGGGTTTCTATTGTACTGGTACTGGCGCACCCCAACACCAGTCTAGTGACAAGGTTGCTCCAAAAGCAAAATTTCGCTCCTTCCCTTCTCAGCCCTGCCGTGTCCCCAGCCTGTCAATTTTTGGCACATGTGTGGTATTGCCGTACTTGGAACAACCCAAATAATTATTTTTGTGGTGTTTGTCTGAAGTGACATGAGTTGGACACAGTATATTAGGTGCTAAAATGACATTTTTAAAATAAAAACTAAATTTTTAATATGCACCATTTACTTTGCATTAAATTTTGACCATCATGTTGGGGGTTTCTATTGCACCGGAACCTCACGGGCCCTACGGACATGACATGGCACTCCAAATCCAGAATAGTGACATCTTTGGGAGTTTTCTATTATACTGTTACTTCAAGGGCTCTTCAAGTACACTGTGGCACCACAAAACATTTGCAGTCAAATTGGCCTTCAAAAAACCCCATGGTACAAACTCTGTTCTGGACATCGCTGTACGACTAAAGAGCTGTTGACATCCACATGTCTGGTATTACCGTACTCGGAAGAAGCAGGGCAAAAATTTTGGGATGTATATTTACCTCAAATTCCTTCTGAATGTATCCATTTTAGGGCTAAATTAAAATAATCTTATTCAAAAATTGAAATTTCAAAATTTTCAATCCATTTTTGTTTGCTTCCAGAGAAAGATTTAAGGTGTTAACAGACTTCTCAAATGCTGATTTGAATAGTTTGAGATGTTAGTTTCATAAAATGGTGTTACTTGTGGGGGTGTATAGTACATAAGCCTTTGTAGGGCACTTTCAAACTGGTCACTAAAAATTTAGCATTTTTCAAATCTCTTGAAAATCTGAGAATTTGCTTCTAAAACTTGAAACCTTCTCAGATCCGTAAAAAAAATGGAAATGTAAAACAAATTATGGAAATAATGATAAGACCAATGGCAAAAGGTTTCTACAAAACAAAAAAATTAGTGCTATGACTTTTTGACTAAAAAGTATAACATTTGATATTTGAAAATTGTCATTTTTTTCAAATTTTTCCTAAATTATTTAATTTTTACCCCCCCCAAAAAGGAATGGATTACCAAAATGATACTACTAACATAAACTAAAATATATTACGAGAAAACATTCTCAAAATCACAAGGATATCTTAAAGCGTTGAAAAGTTATTACCACAGGAAGTGACACTGGTCTTAAAAAAAAAGGACCGAGCCTTAACGTACAAACAGGCTGCGTCCTTAAGGGGTTATCTCACACTTCTACTTCCTTCCTGTGATACAGAAGATCATTCTGACAAAAATCCACTTCTCTTTATCAGCTCCGTGGCATCTCCTCCATCTCCAGCATCATGTCTGGAGAGACGTCCGTGTTATTACTCTGTAAGTACAATCATCTCCATGTCCTTCTGTCTCTATATACCAGGAGGGTTATATAGTAACATATAGAAGCAAGCTAATACTACTAGTTACAGAGCTTCACACCAAGTCCCCATCATACAGAGTCACCAAAGGGTCAGCTACATGTATCATATATCAGAATTACTATCTACACATTGTGAGACACTGAAGAGGTTAACTGTGGATGGGCGATATTTTTCCCATGGATTTTCCAATTATGCAAGGTCTTAATGCGGAGATTGTTTTGTCCAGCTGCAAACACTGTAAATCCAGGAAGTAAGGCTCAAACAAGTTATTTGGTGGAGCGGTCCTTTATAACTGTCCTGGGCCGGATTTATATGGAATGGATCCGCAGGCTGGTAGTGGGGTGGTCCATTCCACCTCCCTGTTAGGCTAGGACAAGTTTTGTGTTGTTCAGACCTTGGACACAGGTTGTGGGAGCAGCCTAATAAAGCTGCACAAAGCTGCTGAGCAGGGCTGAGAGAGTTGGCTGTCTGCTAGGAAGTCTGGCAGAGCGCACACAGCTCCGACCTCCATGCCCGGAACATCGCTTGTGACTTTGTATCTTGGTGTTGAGTTAGAAGAACTCTCGGTTTAACTAGCACCCAGACGGGTAGGATTTTGTTTATGTTTTGATGCCTTAAGGAAAAGGCTGTTTATTTTGTACCTGCTACTTGAGACCTGTTTTAGACTGTACTATGCTGTCACTGTCTTGAACTGTATCCCAAATCTCCGCTACCACAGTCTCTACTGGGCCAAATCTCCCACAACATCACTAACTATTATTTGCTTTCAATTGAATAATGTGTTGAGAAAATCCTCTGGGGGATTTATTATGACTTGTACTCCTGAAAACAAGACGTGATTTAGTTGCAGTTCCTGGTGCAAATAATTGGGGAAGCGGCAGCTGCTGCCCGGTAGAGTGAGCCGGTGCAGGGCTTGAATGCCCCACCCCTGTGCACTAAAGACTGCACCTGGCGTAGAACAAAACGGACACATGATTCACCTGTACCACGGGATATCTTTCAGGAGGCCGGAGCAGAATATGATACACCCCCCGAATGTCTAAGAATTGTGACCGTATTCTGCTTATGTATCATTATTATAGACTATAAAGACACATAGAAGCCGCACTCCCGAGTCATTGCGTCTGTGCGCAGAATGCAAAGTGCAACATTTCAGCTCCTCCTGCTGTTACATAGCAGATATATACAGCATATATACAAGTCCATGATATCATAATGGCAGAATCATAGTATTGTGCAAAATTACAAGACAACAGTGCGTCATCACCCTATGTATAAAGTGCACAGTACAAAGCAAATATAATGGCCCAGATATATTATATTGGCTGCGCCAGTTTTCTGTCCCATTTTGCACTGAATAGAACGTCTTTGGATCCTGCACAAGAATTTTTAAAGTCTCTGCACCAGTTTTGTGTCGCGGCTGCTCTATGTCCCACAAGACAGAAAAATGTGCTCCTAATGGGGCAAGTTAGTGCTTAGTCGGAGTTTGCGACACATTTAATACAACAACAGAATTGTGCTGATAGTTACATGTATTAGAAGCTTCTATCGGAGGACTGAGACATATCAGCTTCATGTGATTCTCTCCGGGTCAGAATCTGCAGAAATATGTAGTTACACTTCTTACTATACAATAAAAATATTAATAATTATAAATAGAAAATGAGCTTTTAGGTGTAAATGAAAGTGAAATTGTAATAATTGTTCATCAGAAAAGTTGCGGTTTGTAGATAGTAATAGTAATTATTGATGGGGGAAGGGGGGAACCCAAACCCAGATCATTACTTATGAAGAAATTCGGGGTTGGGCCCAGGTGACCCCAACTAGTAAAGTGCGACACAAAGCCAAACTTTGCTCAACACCAACCAGGACTATATTACATCTAGTGACGCATCTTCTATTCTGTATTGCAGGGCTGGTTCTCATACAAGAAGGTAAGTAACCGCTTTGTTCTATTATCCTTTATGCTGTATAATAGAACATTATATATGGAGAATAGTGATGTAATGTTTGTTTATGTGGATAAAGAACTTGCTATTAATTAATTATTAGCATCATTTAAGTTTAATACTAAGAAATGCACTAAACTGATCTAAGTTCATGTTCAAGTTCAAGTTTTTTTTTCTATGTTCTTTTTTTACCTGCTTTATTTAGATTAAACAAATATAACATAAAACGACAATAGAAAATTCACTACAAATAGATTCTATTTTATGAATATAAAAGGGAATATGTTACAAAATAATACAAATATTTATCACAATATCCAAATGAGGCCACATCCCTACACTTGTACAAAGCCGTAATCTCTTTCTTAACTAAAGTCCTTTCTCATATCTTTCCTTCCTTCTTCCCTACTTCCACCTGTTCTTCTATATATCTCTCCCTTTAATCTCATTTTAAGACCAATTATCTTTCTCTGATCCTACCGTACCAAAAGCCATTTTCCTAATATTACCCTCCAAAAAGTAACACAAAAAAACCCACAAACCTTTCCCGTCCAACCCCCCCCCCCCCATTCCTCACCCCTCACTCCTCTCCGCTCACCCTCCATCTCCCTACTCACATATTCCCGACAAAGAGACTCAAATCTTCTCTTGGCCTCACCTCCCCCAGTCTTTGTCTCGTCCTCCGTAAAAATATTATTTCTCCAGCTCATCCAGACGGCCTTAGATCTACACATTTTTCTTCTACTTCTTCCCAGCACTAAACTATTCATTCTGCAATGTTATATTCATTATTCTAATTCACATTTCCACTGTAGGTGGTTCCTTCAATACCGTATCCAATTTTTAACTATGAAGTATCTACCTAGGAAAAGTAGTTTCTTAACTGCGAAATTAATATTATTCAAAACATGACTTCCCTCCAGTAGTCCAAGCATACTGTACATGTCTGAAGGTTGTATGGCCCCTGTTTTATAATTTGTAAATATCAACTCCCAGAATTCCTTAATATAACACACGACCAAAATATGTGCAGGTCATCAGTGCCTCAGCCTGGCATCTACTACATTGAGAGCTTCTTAGGCCGTAACATTTTTCTAGTCTTTTAGGAGAATAATATGTTCTATATACAAGGAATAACTGAATCTTTTTGTGAATTGGGATAATTCTTGGCTTTTTTCTGCGCCAAACCAAATTGCGAAACAGACTTTCCATTATTTTGAAGATTTTTTTTGGCATATAAACCGGTGATACTTATAATACATAGAGAGTCACTGGAAGGATTGCCATTTTCAATGATGCTATCCTACCCATCATGTTCAATGAGATCCCCTTCCAGACTTTTACTTTACCCTTAATTTTTTCTGTCATAGGAATGACATTAAGTTTAATATAGTCCGAAAGCCATATCGCGGGTCACTCACCTGTCCCCTCTCCTGATTTCTGGCCTTGCTCCGTGCATTTCCCCATCTCCTAGGGCCTGCACCCGCCGGCTTCAGTGAATTTAAAGGGCCAGCGCACCATTTATAGGCACTGGCCATTTTCCCTGAAGGCTATATAAACCTGCCCCTCCCATCATACCCTGCAGGTTCTTTGTGCCTACGCCTTAGAAAAACAACCTGCAAATTCATATACAGACTCCTAATTTCATCCTTTTTTGATGTACGTGGCATAAACCCATTTTGATCTGGGTCGACTAAGGTTCGTATGCAACATTTTAGCTTCTCGGACAGAAATTTGGATAAGATTTCATTGTCTGTATTTATTAAAGATATAGGACAGTAAGAGTCTACTCTCTTTATATCCTTATCAGACATTAGGAATTAAAACAATGACCTTAAAAAACAGATCCTTTCTCCATCAATGCGAGAGGCTCTTCTCGCATTGATGGAGAAAGGATCTGTTTTTTAAGGTCATTGTTCCATACATTAATCCATTGATCCACCATTACATTCTTAAATTTACCATAGAATTCAGCTGGAAAACCGTCCAATCTGGGGGATTTTTCTCAGGGGCATCTGTTTACTATAGTTTGTCGGGTAATAGATGCTTCTAACATTTCTCTATCCGTATCAGATAATCTAGGCAGTTTGATATCCTGGTCTATTAGCCTCAACTACATATCTACGAGCTCGGGAAGATATTTTCCTGTTAACCTGAAATTTGAAGTAGTTCCCTGTGCAAATTCTGCATTTGTATCCAGTCTTTTCTATTCTCTTCATTTGGATTTTTTTTAAAGATCTTTTCCTTCTGTTGAACTTTTATCTCTAGGTCTTTTGATTTATTATTTAAGTTGTGCTTATATTTGATCATTTCTACTTTATAAATACCCCTGAAGTGTGATTTATCCGTATCCCACACAAGGGCCAAATCTGCAGAACCTATATCTATAGTTAAAAACTCCTTGAATTGTAGAGACCGGTCCTGGTGTCCAATTATCTCCAACCCAGAGGGGCCTATTCTACAATTACCTCTAGTTGTGTTTTCCATCATAGTTTTATCTGTGCAAACAGTTGAATCATCTGAAATCCCTTTAATGCCAAACTCTAGAGACTATATGTAGTCTTGAAAAAACTTTATGTGCCTTTAAATAGGAAGAAAACTCTTTTATGTCTGGATGGACTGTTCTCCATACTTCCTACCATCCCAATTCTTCACTTATCAGAACCTTCCTATTATATTTGTGCTTTCCGATACTCATAGATGCTTAGTTCATTTTTTTTTACACTCGTGTTAGTGTTTTTCAGAAAAACTTATACTGTACACAAGTAGACATAACTGCTGTTGAAAACATGTAAACTGAGCTGTGATTGGTTGCCATGAGTGACTAGAACAGTTCCACTTTCAAATGATTTTGATAAATCTCCCCCATTGTGTCTACAATTCCACTGTATATTACATGACATCTTCTAGGAGCCGCCATCAGACCTGTGGTGACCTTCACTCCCAACTACAAGAAGATATTTACATCAGAGAACATGACAATGACCTGTGATGTGGGATCTACTATAGGAGAGGGGATGGATTATATATGGTACAAGGACAATTCTCCTGTACACAATGGGAAATCCTATACAATACAAGATGCTGGAACATCACACAGTGGAAGTTACCGATGTCAGACCAGACCCGGAGAGATAAGTGACCCTGTTACACTGGGTGTAAGTGATGGTGAGTAACTCTACCAGATCATAGATCTACAGACAAGGTAACAAGTTGTTTCACACACAGACGGATAAGAGGTCATATATGTCTCCTCATCCTATATCATTGTGTATTACAGGTTGGGTCATCCTGCAGACCCCTCTATATGTCTATGAAGGAGATGACATAAATATAAGATGTCACCACTATCCCGGATACCCCGGAGGACGGACAATAATCTATAAAGATAACAAAGTCATTAGATACTGGGGAGATGATGCAGAATATAATATCGGAAATGTAACCTGGACGACTGCCGGGACATATGGATGTTGGAAATATGTCTATTATTATGACCGGTATAGAGATGAAGCTTCTGTATCTGTAGAAGGTAAATCATCATTTATTTATAGGCACAGACCGTCCTAAAGGTGACCCCAGAGTGTAACACAACAGTTTGACCCATGAAACGTCTCAGACCACTGTGCAGTAATAATATGTAATAGTGATTTCTCTTGTTCACTGTTTCATGTCTTCTCCATTCTACCCAGACAATAGTATTTATACCATAAGGAATTATAACCACCCCTGGTAATACGACTTCCTCTGGGTTATAGTTCTATCCATGGTCCCTTTAATTAGCAACTAGTGGTCTGTTAAATTTTTTTCAATTATTTTTAATTAGTAGCTCCCTTATGCTTTAAGTTAGTTTTTGTGCAGTTCCAGGTGATTGTGAGAGTACTTCCAGCGTCGCTCGGCTCAGATCCTGGGTGGGAGCAACTCTACATCTAGCATCAAGCAAATCCTGAAAGTTATTCTCAATTTGGGAGCAAATCTGGTCTAGGTTTTTGGCGAATTTTAGCCATAAACAAATTTACCAAGATTTTTAAACCATTTTTTGGCACTTTTTCTGACTTTCCAGGGTGGGGGTGGGGACTTTTCCGACAAAAGGGGTGGGGTCTCGAGAAAATGTGCATGGCCTCAGAAAAAGGGATGTGGGTTGGGAAGTCACTGCACCAAAAAATTAATAGGGCTAAAAGAAGGTCTTAAAGCAGAACTCAACAGTCTTACTCGAGCCCCTGGATCAATTTTACCAGTGTCGCTATAAGACACTGGTATAAATGATCACCATCCGGATCAACTACTTTTCTGCTTCTATGCTGCGTTGGTCGGGAGCGCAGCATAGAGGCAGAATCTAAAACTCACCTGTCCTGGTTCCCACGAAGCGGCACTCTCACTGAAGCTCTGAAGCCGGCGCAGATTATGACGTCATCGGATCACGTGTGCCGGCTTCAGGGCCGGCGCATACGGGAGGCTCAGGCCAAAGACAGAAGGCAGCTGCAGGCGCTGCTCCGGGGGAACCAGCAAAGGTGAGTTCTTTTTTCTTTCCCAGAAGGGGAGGGAGTCAGTGTGTCCACAGTGGCCAACTAAAGGGGCGGGCCACAGGGGCCAACTAAAACCAGGAGCCGGGCCTGTGTCAGTGTGTATACAGGGGGAGGGAGTCAGTGTATTCCGCAGGGGGAGAGAGGGGGTCAGTGTATTCCGGAGGGGAAGGGAGGGGTCATTGTGTCTGCAGGGGGAGGGTGGGGGTCAATGTATTCTGCAGGGGAAGGTGGGGGGGTCAGTGTGTCTGCAGTGGGGGTCAGTGTGTCCGCAGGGGGAGGGGAGCAGTGTGGCCACTGGAGGGTAGCCCACGAAGGGGCCCACTAAGGCTCTGTCGTCTAGGGGCCCACTAAAACCTCGATTTGTTCTTGAGCTGTGGGACCCCACAACACATTAATAAATTGCCCCTAATATGTTACTAGTGACTATGTTATCACAATGTTGTTGCTAGAATCTACCTAGCTACATATTGTCAATTTTATTCTTTTCCAGAGCTTTTCACAGCTCCCAAAATATCAGTGACCCCACATCCAGTGTTTAGGAACGATAACATGACCCTGAGATGTGAGACGCGTCTCCCTCCTCCCAGACAGAAGAACGCTGCACTTTACTTTCTACAGAGAAGGACGGATGGTTCAGGGATTTGGGGTCAGTGATATCTATGAAGTCTACAATGTTCAGCTGGAGGATTCTGGGAATTATTCATGTGAGGTGGAAACTACAGATCAAAGAGTAAGGAAGAAAAGTGCTGAGCGACTCATCCAGATAGAAGGTGAGGAGGGGCAATAGTTATATCCAATAAAAGTAAGATCTTCTTTCACCTATAAAAATATATTATTTTAGTTTTGGGTAAACCCCTTCTACAGTCACACGTCTTTAATTTTTCTGTTTACAGAGCTGTATTGATTTCTGAAGGACAAAATCAACTTTTTAGTGTCACCCTTTACTATTCAGCGCAATGCACTGGGATGTAGGGAGGAGCGGACCTATATAGGTTTTGGTCTGGCTGAGTTTGGATCCGACTTGGAGTTTAAATTTGGGGTAACAGACAAGACAATTCTCAGAATTTTTGTTGACGGAATTCTCCATCAGTTCTTCCAAACCAATTGGTAGAACTGATAGATGGATTCCCACCCAGTCTACTCTATGTTCTCACACTCTGAAAGGAGGGAATTTATTGATGAACTTATGACACATATCAAGGCTTTTAGACCATTTATTTTGGCACTTTTCAAACTTCTCTGAAAAAGGGGCCGGGTCTTGGGAATAGGTCCTTACCCTCTGGAAAGTTACCTGGCATCGGGAAAGGGGGTGTGGCCGAGATGAATAGAAACTTTATAGTATCTAGGACCCGCATGTATCTTGTTACATAACTTAGGCTACATTTAAAACATCTACAGACATAAATGGAGAGCAAGGACATTCACATCTTCCTTTACAGCTGCCTCCCATGTGTGTTTATTGGATTGGTTAAGGTTCTTATCTTATTTCTTCAAACTCCGATGCAACTGCTTATTTTTCTGTTGTTATCACATTATAGCCCTGGAATATTTTCTAGATTTTTAAAATATTATTCTTTACTTTTCTAGAGTTGTTCACTACTCCAGTGTTAAAAATATCTTCAGAGTTGATCCGCGATGGGGATATAATGACCCTAACGTGTGACACCAATCTCACCAAACATAGAGAAAATATGACATCACTGCAGTACGCCTTCTACAGAGATGGGGGCAATGTTCAGGGATTCAGCTCTTCTAATAAATATGAAGTTCAGTTTATTCAGGACGTAAATTCTGGGAATTATACATGTGAGATACAGACATCAGACACCAGAATGAGGAAGAAGAGTCAGGATCTTCATATACAAGGTGACAAGTGTCTATTATTGTGTCCTAGTTGGTTTAATAATTCTAATAAAATGTAATGATGAAATGTTTTTTTTTCCTAAAGGGACAAGTGACTCTTCTCTAATGGTCATTTTATCTGTAAGTTTGGGTCTCATATTACTCCTCATCATCATCTGTATTTTCTTGTACTTTCACTTTCAACGACGACCATCCAACAATATCTCTAAACCAATGACAGGTAATAGTTCCACAAGTTTCGTAATTAAAAAAAAAATCTGTGTTGGTCATTACACCAAGTTTAGGTCCGCAGACTTTGATTTTTAGACTACTTTTTAGGTAGTGTATTTGTGGTTTGTGTAAATGTCCTTCTGGAGGGTGCAACAGCCGAGACAACAGCAATCGGCCGAACAAGAGACCAACGGAGAGCAGAACGCTTTGGAGAAATTACAGTGCATTTAAAAATTGATGACAGCACCAAGTGCTATTCGTGGGGGGCAGCATTTGGGTTCGGTATCCGACCAGAACCTTCATGTTTTGTAAGACCAAATTGAGCCTAACCCAAACCTTAACTGGTGTGTTCTTCCCTAATGTTAAAAACTTTTATGTAAAAAATGCAAAATTAACTTTTTTATTTCTGGTTGGAGATTTTTTTACTACACAAAGAAGTAAGGTTATAATGTGTTCCTTTCCCAGCTGCTGACAATGATTACTGTCCTGAAGATCAGGTGACATATACCGTCCTCAACATGGCTAATAGACGACAAAGTAAGATTTTTGTAACATTTTTACAAGATCCCTTGAGGCTCCCTATAGGATTGTCTTGTCCTGTACATTGCCCCAGAAGGTCCATATAAAAAGACATCCTGGGATGAGACTGTTCTGTGGTTATGGGAAGATTATTTTGTAGATACTGTACAATAATACATTATCACCGAAATCTTGGGGACCCAGTTTACTCACGGGAACAGGTGATGGTCATTAAGTTGTTCCACATCTTCTCGTTGTACAGTGGATACTTATATAGGAACATAGAGTTTTATGTTCCAGCTGACTCCATGATGTATATTTATACCGGTAAATGTTTTCATGATTGTTTTTTTTTTCTTATTCTTCTAGATCAGCTGCCAGAAGACGATGCGTCTGTAAGTATTAGAGTGGTTGTTTCATCACCAGAGATTCTTTTAATCATGTAAAATTGACTAAAGGGTAAGGAATTAACCATAAAACGTGGAGGACAATTGTCAAATTGTAGGATAGTGTTTTTATCCGTTGGTTTGTTATAAACCTATATATACCTTACATACACGGTCGTTGGGTATCCCAAGTAATCAAGGAGGATTGACTATGTCGACTCTACCCCCAGACTACCAGGGAGCCTTATGCATTGTGGGAACAGTATTCACTTGAGTACGGGTTAATTTATAAGCCTAGGGGCTATTCTAATATGGGTTTGGATAACTCAAAATACCTAGTACGCATACACTCAGTCAGTATGTCAACCTATGGGGTATATGCCCTATTCCAATATGGCGTTCGATAATGTTAAAGACCTAGTTCGCATGCGCTCAGTCTCCTAATCAGCTGAACGTTACCTAACGTTAATCGGTTATATGTAAGGTTCCCCTTCTGTTTTTACTGTAAAAGCAAATTCCATAAGAAAATAGTGTCATTAGATCAAAAAATCAGGCCCACAGCAGAAAAATTATGGCTTTTGGAAGGTCGGAAGAGAAAATGGCAGCAGAAAAGCTACAAAATGTTGTCCTTAGGAAATAATTACATTAGAAGGTCATTTTTTTTACCCGACTCCCTTGTCTTATCATTTTTTGTAATGTTTGTATTAGACACTTGTCTACGCTGAAGTAAAACCCAAGAGTAAGCGACCGATCAAGACTCCACAAGGAGCGTCCGTCCCTCCAACCGACATCTATCAGAACATCAGCTCCGACAGATGAAGTCTTCTCCAAAGTGACCGTCACAATGAATTTCTTTTAATTTACATTTTTAATACCGATTCACATGTTAGAAATGTATTTTTATGCTGATGACAACATGATGTAACAATCACCTAGGACATAGATCTGAGGCAGAATGATGGGCAAGTGAGAAACATATAGAACACTTTTTTTCTAATCCAACCCCCTCCACAGCCTGACATATCCTTCTAAGGTAGAGGAGGAAAAACTAACAACAAAAAATCCATGAAGTTAAAATTTACCACAAGGTTAGAAAAACATGAAATAAATAAACCGAAAAGTTAATCATTTAGCACATAGATAAGTGTAATAATTTACCAGTCTAAGAGTCTCTAACATAGTTTATGAGCATTCGGGCCCCCTGGGCCTCTTGGGCCCGGTTGTGACCGCACCCTCTGCATCTCCACAAGTTACACCATTGAGCCAGTGTGTCTAATTACCCTGAGCCTTAACCACTAAAAAACTAGTTACTTAAAATGCACTGTATCATACTTATCCATATTAGACTGTGTATGTTAACCCCTTAGTGACCAGGCTCATTTGTGCCGTTATGACTAAGCCCTATTTTTCAAAACTGCCACTTTAACTTACCCAATAGGTGATAAAACAGTTTTTTCGTGACATGTTGTACTTCAAGTTAGTGGGAAATTTTGGTTGATATACTTTGAATTTACTATGAAAAAACCATGAATTTGCCAAAAATTTAGAATAAATAGCTATTTCCTAAATTCTAAATGTTCAGTTTTTCCAACGGAGAGTCTTACTACCCAAATTAGTCACTAAATAACATTTTCCATATCTCAGCTTTGTGTTGGCCTCATTTTACAAGTGTCCTTTTATTTTATTATAGTGCTACAAAATTCCCAATTTGAACAGCATTTTCTCACATTTTTAAGAAAATGTTAGAATTAATTATTTTAGGGAACATTTTATTTTTATAGGAGTTTTTGAAGTTTATATTTATAGAAACCCTCAACCTATCACCCCATTCTAATAATGTTACCCCTCAAACTGTTCAAAACAGAAGGTAGCAAACGTGTTAACCATTTAGGTATTTCACAGAAATTAAAACAAAACAAAGGTTTTATTTGGAATTTTCTAATTGTGTTATGAATACGTTCATTTAACCCTAAAATTTGGCAACTTAAGCTGATTAAAAGTAGAAAATACATCCACAAATATATTGTGTAGTTTCATACGAGTACCAGGACCCCCCATATATGGATGTAACCCTCTGTCTGGACACACAGCGGGTGCAGTAGGGAAGGAGCTATTGAGCTTTTGTAAGGCAGATTTTTATTTTAGTTTCAGGTACCAGGACATAATAACTGAGCCTCTAAGGTACCCGAAACCTATCCCCCCCCCCCCCCCCCGGAGAACAACTCAATTTTGTAGACTTTTTGTAACAGTGTTAACAGCTGGGAATAACCATATTTATAATTGTATGGCCTGGGTATTTTGGGAAGCAGTGATATCTAATGTGTTGTGATTAGAGATAAGCGAGCACTAAAATGCTCGAGTGCTCATTACTCGAGTCAAACTTTTTCCAATGCTCGAGTGCTTGTTTCGAATAATGAACCCCATTGAAGTCAATGGGAGACTCAAGCATTTTTCAAGGGGGCAAAGGCTCTGCACAGGGAAGCTTGGCCAAACATCTGGAAACCTCAGAAAATGATGGAAAAACCATGGAAATGGACAGGAAAATGCAGGGGCAGCATGCACGGATGCCTCTGCGGCTGCCTAATCGCACCATTATGCCAAAATTATGGGCAAAAGCATGGCGATGACAGAGTGACCGAGTGAGGCGAGATAGCATCTAAAACACCCAATAATTGACCCTGACACCATAGGGGATGGCATGCGGAGGCAGAGGCAGCAGACTAGAGAATGGCATGGCGACATATCCCAAATGGACTCAGGCTTCAAACCAATTAAAAAAATTCCCTTTGGCGAGGATAACGTGTAGCACTGTATGTATCAGTATTTGTCCTGGTTATGGCGGCAGAGAGGAATCAGAGGAGGTGAGCAAGAAGTGCTGAAATGATTTCCTATGTGAACAAAAGGTTGACGGTATATTTAGTTGATAACACAGCATGGTGGCGACATAGTGACCAAGTTCCATAATGTATCTGGTGAAACACCCGAAAAATGAGCCTGACACAGCTCATTTGCTAAGGTGGAGACAATTTTTTGAGGCAGCTATGGAGACGACATGTGGAGGCTGCTATGGAGACAACATGTGGAGGCAGCTATGGAGACGACTTGTGGAGGCTGCTATGGAGACAACGTGTGGAGGAAGCTATGGAGAAGGCGTCTGGAGGCTGCTATGGAGACGACGTGTGGAGGCAATGGGGACGGGTATGGCACCGAGGTGAATGTAAGGAGGTGAGAAAACAGGAGTGAAAAGATAGATTTGAGAGGTAAAAGGTTATAGGTAGAGATGAGCGAGCACTAAAATGCTCGGGTACTCGTTATTCGAGACAAACTTTTCCCGATGCTCGACTGCTCGTCTCGAATAACGAACCCCATTGAAGTCAATGGGAGACTCGAGCATTTTTCAAGGGGACCAAGGGTCTGCACAGGGAAGCTTGGCCAAACACCTGGGAACCTCAGAAAAGGATGGAAACATAACGGAAATGGACAGGAAACAGCAGGGGCAGCATGCATGGATGCCTCTGACGCTGCTTAATCGCACCATTATGCCAAAATAATGGGCAACAGCATGGCCATTGAAGGAGACTCAAGCATTTTTCAAGGGGACCAAGGGTCTGCACAGGGAAGCTTGGCCAAACACCTGGGAACCTCAGAAAAGGATGGAAACACAACGGAAATGGACAGGAAACAGCAGGGGCAGCATGCATGGATGCCTCTGAGGCTGCTTAATCGCACCATTATGCCAAAATAATGGGCAACAGCATGGCCATGACAGAGTGACCGAATGAGGCTAGATAGCATCTAAAACATCCAATAATTGACCCTGACACTATAGGGGACGGCATGCAGAGGCAGCGGCAGCAGGCTAGAGAGTGTCATGGCGACATACCCTAAATGGACTCAGGTTTCACCAAAGGAGGTGAAATGATTTCCTATGTGAACAAAAGGTTGACGGTATATTTAGTCGATAACGCAGCATGGTGGCGACATAGTGACCAAGTTCCATAACGTATCTGGTGAAACACCCGAAAAATTAGCCTGACACAGCTCTTTTGATAAGGGGACGACATGTGGAGGCAGCCATGGAGACGACTTCCATGATTAAGAGCGACAGTATGGGGCATTCATATTGCGCTGCTATGATTGCAACTTCAGGTCTCCAGCATGGCGGCGACAGATGGGCCGAGTTCCACTATGTATCTGGTGAAACACCTGAAAATTCTGCCTGACACAGCTCGTTTGATAAGGGGACCATGTATGGAGGCAGTGAACTAGTAGTAGATTAAAGGTGCTGCAGTTAAAACTATGTTAGTTGGATCTTGGGATGGAGCTGGCGCTCCTCTGCCAGACGAGCTTTCGCCAATCCAAGCCCCTGTCTCTAGGCTACTCCCCAAACAGCACTTCTAAGAACCTTTTGTATAAGATCAAGTGTAGTAGCGTTCTTATAAGTTTGGGATATGGCGGGTGAGGGGAATGTAAACAGATGCGCAAGAAGCGCTGAAATAATATCGGTAAATGATAAAAGTTTGCCAGTATATTTTGTGGATTACACAGCAGGGTTGCGACAAAGTTAACAAGTTTGATGTGGAATCCATGAAAACAACCCAAAATTCTGCCTGACACAGCTCGTTTGATAAGGGGATCATGTATGGAGGCAGCTATATGGACGACTTTTGGAGGCAGCTATGGCGATGACGTGTGGAGGTAGCAATGGAGACAACGTGTGGAGCCAGCTAAAAAGACGACATGTGGAGGCTGCTATGGAGACAATTTAATTTGGATAGTGCCTGTATGTGGCAGTCCAAAAAAGTTTTCAAACCAGAGGAGCAGGTAGGTGGTCCTCCAAAAAAATTAAATAGATTGAGTGCCTGTATGTGGCACTCCCAAAAATTTCTTAAAACAGAGGACCGGGTAGGTGGCTCTCCAGAAAAATTAAATACATAGAGTACTATAGCTAGAGCCAGATGGCCCTGGCAAAAAATAGCCAGTTTCCTATGCTTTAGTGTACAAAGAGGAGGAGAAGGAGGACAATGAGGAGGAGGAGTGCATACATTATTCAGGTTGAGCTTCTTTCACCTGGTGGAGAATGAAAATGCGGAGAAATCCAGGCTTTATTCATCTTGATAAGCGTCAGCCTGTCAGCGCTGTCAGTCGACAGGCATGTACGCTTATCGGTGATGATGCCACCAGCTGCACTGAAAACCCGCTCGAATAACACGCTAGCGGCAGGGCAGGCAAGAACCTCCAAGGCGTACAGCACAAGTTCAGGCCACATGTCCAGCTTTTAAACCCAGTAGTTGTAGGGAGCTGTGTGATCATTTAGGACGATGGTATGGTCAGCTACGTACTCCCTCACCATCTTTCTGTAAAGATCAGCCCTACTCTGCCGAGACTGGGGACAGGTGACAGTGTCTTGCTGGGGTGACATAAAACTGGCAAAGGCCTTGTAAAGCGTACCCCTGCCAGTGCTGGACAAGCTGCCTGCTCGCCTACTCTCCCTCGCTACTTGTCCCGCAGAAGTACGCCCTCTGCCGCTAGCGCTGTCAGAAGGGAAATACTGTTTCAGCTTGTGCACCAGGGCCTGCTGGTATTCATGCATTCTCACACTCCTTTCCTCTCCAGGGATGAGAGTGGAAAGATTTTGCTTGTACCGTGGGTCCAGGAGAGTGAATACCCAGTAATCGGTGCTGGAATAAATTCTTTGAACGCGAGGGTCACGGGATAGGCAGCTTAGCATGAAATCTGCCATATGCGCCAGAGTCCCAACGTGCAAGAATTCACTCCCCTCACTGGCCTGACTGTCCATTTCCTCCTCCTCCAACTCCTCTTCTTCTGCCCATACACGCTGAACAGTGAAGGACTGAACAATGGTCCCCTCTTCTGTCTCGCCAACATTCTCCTCCTCTTCCTCCTCATCCTCCTCCACCTCCTCCGATATGCGCTGAGAAACATAGCTTTGGCTATCAACAAGGGAATCTTCTTCCCCCGTCTCTTGTGACGAGCGCAAAGCTTCCGACTTCATGCTGACCAGAGAGTTTTTCAACAGGCCAAGCAGCGGGATGGTGAGGCTGATGATGGCGGCATCACCACTGACCATCTGTGTTGACTCCTCAAAGTTACTCAGCACCTGACAGATATCAGACATCCACGTCCACTCCTCATTGTAGACTTGAGGAAGCTGACTGACCTGACTACCAGTTCTGGTGGAAGTTGACATCTGGCAGTCTACAATCGCTCTGCGCTGCTGGTAAACTCTGGATAACATGGTTAGTGTTGAATTCCACCTCGTGGGCACGTCGCACAACAGTCGGTGAGCGGGCAGTTGGAGGCGGCACTGCGCTGCCCTGAGAGTGGCAGCATCTGTGCTGGACTTCCTGAAATGCGCACAGATGCGGCGCACCTTCATGAGCAAATCAGACAGATTGGGGTATGTCTTGAGGAAACGCTGAACTATGAGATTTAACACATGGGCATGGCACATGTGTCAGTCTGCCGAGTTGCAGAGCTGCCACCAGGTTACGGCCGTTGTCACACACAACCATGCCTGGCTTCAGGTTCAGCGGTGCCAGCCACAGATCAGTCTGCGCCGTGATGCCCTGTAATAACTCTTGTGCGGTGTGCCTTTTATCGCCTAGGCTCAGCAGTTTGAGCACCGCCTGCTGTCGCTTAGCGATGGCACTGCTGCTGTGCCTAGAGCTACCGACTGATGGCGCCATGCCCACGGATGGTAATTCAGAGGAGGAGGTGGAGGAGGGGTGGGAGGAGGAGGAGGCATAGTAGGCCTGAAAGACCTGGACCGAGGTAGGCCCCGCAATCCTCGGCGTCGGCAGTATATGACCAGCCCCAGTGTCAGTCTCGGTCCCAGCCTCCACCAAGTTAACCCAATGTGCCGTCAGCGATATATAGTGGCCCTGCCCGGCAGCACTCGTCCACGTGTCCGTGGTCAGGTGGACCTTGTCAGAAACGCCGTTGGTCAGGGCACGGAGGATGTTCTCTGACACGTGCTTGTGCAGGGCTGGGACGGCACATCGGGAAAAGTAGTGGCGGCTGAGGACCGAATACCGAGGGGCGGCCACCGCCATGAGGTTGCGAAAGGCCTCGGTCTCTACCAGCCTATAGGGCAGCATCTCCAGGCTAAGCAACTTGGAGATGTGGACGTTGAGGGCTTGGGCGTGTGGGTGGGTTGCGCTATACCTCCTTTTGCGCTCCAGCATCTGGGGTATGGAGAGCTGAACGCTGGTGGATGCTGTGGAGGATCGTGGAGGCGAAGATGGGGTTTTCGCACGGGAGGTGTTTGGGCCGGGGTCCTAGGCAGGGGGCTGACTAGCAGATGACACAGGGGGAAGGAGCAATGGTGTGCCCGGCCGGAGGTGAACGGGCTTGGTGCCATTGAGTGGCGTGTTTAGCATTCAGAAGCCTGCGCATACTGGTGGTAGTTAAGCTAGTAGTGGTGGAACCCCTGCTGATCCTGGTTTGGCAAAGGTTGCACACCACAGTCCGTCGGTCATCCGGTGTTTCTTTAAAGAACCTCCAGACTTCTGAAAATCTAGCCCTCGCCACGGGAGCTTGACTACGGGCAACATTTGGCGCTGATGCACCAGCTCTGGCCCTGCCTCTCCGTCTGGCCCCACCACTGCCTCTTCCAACCTGTTCTGCTATAGGACTCGCCTCCATCTCAGGAGCACTGTGTTCACCCGGCCTATCAACCCAGCTTGGGTCTGTCACCTCATCCTCCGATCCCTCAGTCTGCTCCCCCCTCGGACTTCCTGCCCTGACAACAACTTCACCACTGTCTGACAACCGTGTCTCCTCATAGTCCGACACCTCTTTACACACTTCTTCCACTACTTGAATAATGTCATCATCACCCACAGACTGCGACTGATGGAAAACCTGGGCATCGGAAAATAGCTCAGCAGCAGCAGGACAAGTGGTTTGTGACTGTGGGAAGGGTCCAGAAAACAGTTCCTCAGAGTATGCCGGTTCAAATGCCAAATTTTGGTGGGAGGGGGCAGACTGGGGGGAAGGAGGCTGAGGTGGAGGAGCTGGAGGAGTGCTGATTTCGGTGACATGGGTGGACTGCGTGGAAGACTGACTGGTGGACAAATGGCTAGAAGCATTGTCCGCAATCCACGACATCACCTCTTCGCACTGTTCTGGCCTCAACAGTGCTCTACCACGAGTCCCAGTAACTTGAGACATGATGAACCTAGGGAGTGTACCTCTGCGGCGTTCCCCTGCTCCCTCATCAGCAGGTGGTGTCTCACCCCGCCCAGGACCACGGCCTCTGACCCCTGCAGTAGTTGGACGCCCCTCGTCCACGCCCTCGTCCTCTACCCCTAGCCCTCGGGTTAAACATTTTCCAAATTAAAGTGTGAACTTGGCTAGTTTCTAACCTACACTGACAGCACACAACTGGATTTTGTGCTTTGCAAGATGAGTTTGAGCTATAAAATGAAATACAGCTAAAAAAAAAAAAAAATCAGCAGACTCTGCCTAAATCTACTCAAACCCCTAATAAATTGTCCCACTTCGGTGTTTGAGGTGGATATGCGTGTCACTAAGAGCTAAACACAACGGTCGCAGGTCTCCCAGCAAATTCCTCACAGTATGGTACTAGCTGCACTACTAGTGCCAGCAAGCCCAGCCACAAGCAAACAAAAAAAAGGAAAATATAACGCTATTGTAGGCCTAAGTAAGCCGTTGGGGTTCTCCTATGGCTATTTTGTAGCCTACAATGAAAGCACACTGCTTTGCCAGATGAGTTTGAGCTATAAAATGAAATACAGCTAAAAAAAAAAAAAAATCAGCAGACTCTGCCTAATTCTACTCAAACCCCTAATAAATTGTCCCACTTTGGTGTTTGAGGTGGATATGTGTGTCACTAAGAGCTAAATACAACGGTAGCAAGTCCCCCTGCAAATTCCTCACAATATGGTACTAGCTGCACTACTAGTGCCAGCAAGCCCAGCCACAAGCAAATAATAAAAAAAAAAGTATAACGTTATTGTAGCCCTAAGAAGGGCTGTTGGGTTCTTGTAGAATCACTCCTGCCTAACACTATTCTAATAGAACACCCTAACGCTTTCCCTGACCAGCAGCAGCTCTCTCCCTAGCGGCATCCAGACACAGAATGATCCGAGCAGCGCAGGCAGGGGCTAGTCTATTCCAGGGTCACCTGATCTGGTCAGCCAACCACTGCTATCGACGTGTAAGGGTACCATGTCATGCTGGGTGGAGTGCAGAGTCTCCTGGCTTGTGATTGGCTCTGTTTCTGGCCGCCAAAGAGCAAAACGGCGGGAGCTGCCATTTTCTCGAGCGGGCGAAGTATTCGTCCGAGCAACGAGCAGTTTCGAGTACGCTAATGCTCGAACGAGCATCAAGCTCGGACGAGTATGTTCGCTCATCTCTAGTTATAGGTTATAGGTTGAAGGTTGCTACAGTTCAAATGATGTTAGTTGGACGCGGGTCGTTTGAATATTTCATCTAGGAATAATGGAATAGCATAGCGGTTCTATTTTTTATTTTTTTTAGTAAATGGTTCCATGATTAAGAGTGACAGTATGGGGCATCCATATTGCGCCGCTATGATTGAAACTTCAGGTCTCCAGCATGACGGCGACAGATGGGCCGAGTTCCACTATGTATCTGGTGAAACACCCGAACATTCTGCCTGACACAGCTCGTTTGCTAAGGGGACGATGTATGGAGGCAGTGAAGTAGTAGTAGATTAAAGGTGCTGCAGTTAAAACAATGTTAGTTGGATCTTGTGATGGAGCTGGCGGTCCGCTGCAAGGCGTATTTTCGCCTGTCCAAGCCCCTGCCTCTCGGCTCCTCCCCACCCAAAATGGGCCTGGGGACCAGAAGCGTTTACTTAAAAAAAAAAAATGTCAAAAAAGGCGGGGCTACAAACATTACTTCTAAGAACCTTTTGTATAAGATCAAGTGTAGAACTGTTCTTACAAGTATTTGGCCTGGTTATGGCGGGGATGGGGAACGTAAAGAGATGCGCAAGTAGCGCTGAAATAATATCGGTCAGTGATAAAAGTTTGGCGGCATATTTTGTGGAAAAGACAGCAGGGTGGCGACTAAGTTAACACGTTTGATGTGGAATCCGTTAAAACAACCCAAAATTTTGACGGACACAGCTCGTTTGCTAAGGGGACGATGTATGGAGGCAGCTATGTGGATGACTTTTGGAGGCAGCTATGGAGACGACGTGTGGAGGTAGCAATAGAGACAAACTGTGGAGGCACCTATAAAGACGACGCGTGGAGGCTGCTATAAAGACGACATGTGGAGGCTGCTATGGAGACAATTAATTTTGGATAGTGCCTGTATGTGGCAGTCCAAAAAAGTTTTCAAAACAGAGGAACGGGTAGATGGCCCTCCAGAAAAATTAAATAGATAGAGTACCTGTATGTGGCACTCCCAAAAATTGTTTACAACAGAGGACCAGGTTGGTGGCCCTCCAGAAAAATTTACTACATAGAGTACTATAGCTAGAGCCAGTTGGCCCAGGCTTGACTCATCTTGATAAGCGTCAGCCTGTCAGCGCTGTCAGTTGGCAGGCGTCTACGCTTATCGGTGATGATGCTACCAGCTGCACTGAAAACCCGCTCAGACAACATGCTAGCGGCAGGGCAGGCAAGAACCTCCAAGGCGTACAGCACAAGTTCAGGCCACATGTCCAGCTTTGAAACCCAGTAGTTGTAGGGAGCTGTGTGATCATTTAGGACAATGGTATGGTCAGCTACGTACTCCCTCACCATCTTTCTGTAAAGATCAGCCCTACTCTGCCGAGACTGGGACACGTGACAGTGTCTTGCTGGGTGACATAAAACTGGCAAAGGCCTTGTAAAGCGTACCCCTGCCAGTGCTAGAAAAGCTGCCTGCTCGCCTACTCTCCCTCGCTACTTTTGCCGCAGAAGTACGCCCGCAGAAGTAAGATGGGAAAGACCGTTTCAGCTTGTGCACCAAGGCCTGCTGGTATTCATGCATTCTCACACTCCTTTCCTCTCCAGGGATGAGAGTGGAAAGATTTTGCTTGCACCGTGGGTCCATGAGAGTGAATACCCAGTAATTGGTGCTGGAATAATTTCTTTGAACGCGAGGGTCACGGGATAGGCAGCCTAGCAAGAAATCTGCCATATGTGCCAGAGTACCAACGCGCAAGAATTCACGCCCCTCACTGGCTTGACTATCCATTTCCTCCTCCTCCAACTCCTCTTCTTCTGCCCATACACGCTGAACAGTTAAGGACTGAGCAATGCTCCCCACTTCTGTCTCGCCAACATTCTCCTCCTCTTCCTCCTTATCCTCCTCCACCTCCTCCGATATGCGCTGAGAAACATACCGGAGGGTGCTTTGGCTATCAACAAGGGAATGTTCTTCCCCCGTCTCTTGTGACGAGTGCAAAGCTTCCGACTTCATGCTGACCAGAGAGTTTTTCAACAGGCCAAGCAGCGGGATGGTGAGGCTGATGATGGCGGCATTGCCACTGACCATCTGTGTTGACTGCTCAAACTTACTCAGCACCTGACAGATATCAGACATCCACGTCCACTCCTCATTGTAGACTTGAGGAAGCTGACTGACCTGACTACCAGTTCTGGTGGAAGTTGACATCTGGCAGTCTACAATCGCTCTGCGCTGCTGGTAAACTCTGGATAACATGGTTAATGTTGAATTCCACCTCGTTGGCACGTCGCACAACAGTCGGTGAGCGGGCAGTTGGAGGTGGCGCTGCGCTGCCCTGAGAGTGGCAGCATCTGTGCTGGACTTTCTGAAATGCGCACAGATGCGGCGCACCTTCGTGAGCAAATCAGACAGATTGAGGTATGTCTTGAGGAACCGCTGAACTATGAGATTTAACACATGGGCCAGGCATGGCACGTGTCAGTCTGCCGAGTTGCAGAGCCGCCACCAGGTTACGGCCGTTGTCACACACAACCATGCCTGGCTTCAGGTTCAGCGGTGCCAGCCACAGATCAGTCTGCGCCGTGATGCCCTGTAATAACTCTTGTGCGGTGTGCCTTTTATCGCCTAGGCTCAGCAGTTTGAGCACCGCCTGCTGTCGCTTAGCGATGGCACTGCTGCTGTGCCTAGAGCTACCGACTGATGGCGCCATGCCCACGGATGGTAATTCAGAGGAGGAGGTGGAGGAGGGGTGGGAGGAGGAGGAGGCATAGTAGGCCTGAAAGACCTGGACCGAGGTAGGCCCCGCAATCCTCGGCGTCGGCAGTATATGACCAGCCCCAGTGTCAGTCTCGGTCCCAGCCTCCACCAAGTTAACCCAATGTGCCGTCAGCGATATATAGTGGCCCTGCCCGGCAGCACTCGTCCACGTGTCCGTGGTCAGGTGGACCTTGTCAGAAACGCCGTTGGTCAGGGCACGGAGGATGTTCTCTGACACGTGCTTGTGCAGGGCTGGGACGGCACATCGGGAAAAGTAGTGGCGGCTGAGGACCGAATACCGAGGGGCGGCCACCGCCATGAGGTTGCGAAAGGCCTCGGTCTCTACCAGCCTATAGGGCAGCATCTCCAGGCTAAGCAACTTGGAGATGTGGACGTTGAGGGCTTGGGCGTGTGGGTGGGTTGCGCTATACCTCCTTTTGCGCTCCAGCATCTGGGGTATGGAGAGCTGAACGCTGGTGGATGCTGTGGAGGATCGTGGAGGCGAAGATGGGGTTTTCGCACGGGAGGTGTTTGGGCCGGGGTCCTAGGCAGGGGGCTGACTAGCAGATGACACAGGGGGAAGGAGCAGTGGTGTGCCCGGCCGGAGGTGAACGGGCTTGGTGCCATTGAGTGGCGTGTTTAGCATTCAGAAGCCTGCGCATACTGGTGGTAGTTAAGCTAGTAGTGGTGGAACCCCTGCTGATCCTGGTTTGGCAAAGGTTGCACACCACAGTCCGTCGGTCATCCGGTGTTTCTTTAAAGAACCTCCAGACTTCTGAAAATCTAGCCCTCGCCACGGGAGCTTGACTACGGGCAACATTTGGCGCTGATGCACCAGCTCTGGCCCTGCCTCTCCGTCTGGCCCCACCACTGCCTCTTCCAACCTGTTCTGCTATAGGACTCGCCTCCATCTCAGGAGCACTGTGTTCACCCGGCCTATCAACCCAGCTTGGGTCTGTCACCTCATCCTCCGATCCCTCAGTCTGCTCCCCCCTCGGACTTCCTGCCCTGACAACAACTTCACCACTGTCTGACAACCGTGTCTCCTCATAGTCCGACACCTCTTTACACACTTCTTCCACTACTTGAATAATGTCATCATCACCCACAGACTGCGACTGATGGAAAACCTGGGCATCGGAAAATAGCTCAGCAGCAGCAGGACAAGTGGTTTGTGACTGTGGGAAGGGTCCAGAAAACAGTTCCTCAGAGTATGCCGGTTCAAATGCCAAATTTTGGTGGGAGGGGGCAGACTGGGGGGAAGGAGGCTGAGGTGGAGGAGCTGGAGGAGTGCTGATTTCGGTGACATGGGTGGACTGCGTGGAAGACTGACTGGTGGACAAATGGCTAGAAGCATTGTCCGCAATCCACGACATCACCTCTTCGCACTGTTCTGGCCTCAACAGTGCTCTACCACGAGTCCCAGTAACTTGAGACATGATGAACCTAGGGAGTGTACCTCTGCGGCGTTCCCCTGCTCCCTCATCAGCAGGTGGTGTCTCACCCCGCCCAGGACCACGGCCTCTGACCCCTGCAGTAGTTGGACGCCCCTCGTCCACGCCCTCGTCCTCTACCCCTAGCCCTCGGGTTAAACATTTTCCAAATTAAAGTGTGAACTTGGCTAGTTTCTAACCTACACTGACAGCACACAACTGGATTTTGTGCTTTGCAAGATGAGTTTGAGCTATAAAATGAAATACAGCTAAAAAAAAAAAAAAATCAGCAGACTCTGCCTAAATCTACTCAAACCCCTAATAAATTGTCCCACTTCGGTGTTTGAGGTGGATATGCGTGTCACTAAGAGCTAAACACAACGGTCGCAGGTCTCCCAGCAAATTCCTCACAGTATGGTACTAGCTGCACTACTAGTGCCAGCAAGCCCAGCCACAAGCAAACAAAAAAAAGGAAAATATAACGCTATTGTAGGCCTAAGTAAGCCGTTGGGGTTCTCCTATGGCTATTTTGTAGCCTACAATGAAAGCACACTGCTTTGCCAGATGAGTTTGAGCTATAAAATGAAATACAGCTAAAAAAAAAAAAAAATCAGCAGACTCTGCCTAATTCTACTCAAACCCCTAATAAATTGTCCCACTTTGGTGTTTGAGGTGGATATGTGTGTCACTAAGAGCTAAATACAACGGTAGCAAGTCCCCCTGCAAATTCCTCACAATATGGTACTAGCTGCACTACTAGTGCCAGCAAGCCCAGCCACAAGCAAATAATAAAAAAAAAAGTATAACGTTATTGTAGCCCTAAGAAGGGCTGTTGGGTTCTTGTAGAATCACTCCTGCCTAACACTATTCTAATAGAACACCCTAACGCTTTCCCTGACCAGCAGCAGCTCTCTCCCTAGCGGCATCCAGACACAGAATGATCCGAGCAGCGCAGGCAGGGGCTAGTCTATTCCAGGGTCACCTGATCTGGTCAGCCAACCACTGCTATCGACGTGTAAGGGTACCATGTCATGCTGGGTGGAGTGCAGAGTCTCCTGGCTTGTGATTGGCTCTGTTTCTGGCCGCCAAAGAGCAAAACGGCGGGAGCTGCCATTTTCTCGAGCGGGCGAAGTATTCGTCCGAGCAACGAGCAGTTTCGAGTACGCTAATGCTCGAACGAGCATCAAGCTCGGACGAGTATGTTCGCTCATCTCTAGTTATAGGTTATAGGTTGAAGGTTGCTACAGTTCAAATGATGTTAGTTGGACGCGGGTCGTTTGAATATTTCATCTAGGAATAATGGAATAGCATAGCGGTTCTATTTTTTATTTTTTTTAGTAAATGGTTCCATGATTAAGAGTGACAGTATGGGGCATCCATATTGCGCCGCTATGATTGAAACTTCAGGTCTCCAGCATGACGGCGACAGATGGGCCGAGTTCCACTATGTATCTGGTGAAACACCCGAACATTCTGCCTGACACAGCTCGTTTGCTAAGGGGACGATGTATGGAGGCAG
The DNA here is from genome assembly GCF_040894005.1 of Engystomops pustulosus. NCBI lineage: Eukaryota > Metazoa > Chordata > Amphibia > Anura > Leptodactylidae > Engystomops > Engystomops pustulosus. Next base: position 14,795,875 of record NC_092417.1, on the reverse strand, counting down.
TGAAGTAGTAGTAGATTAAAGGTGCTGCAGTTAAAACAATGTTAGTTGGATCTTGTGATGGAGCTGGCGGTCCGCTGCAAGGCGTATTTTCGCCTGTCCAAGCCCCTGCCTCTCGGCTCCTCCCCACCCAAAATGGGCCTGGGGACCAGAAGCGTTTACTTAAAAAAAAAAAAATGTCAAAAAAGGCGGGGCTACAAACATTACTTCTAAGAACCTTTTGTATAAGATCAAGTGTAGAACTGTTCTTACAAGTATTTGGCCTGGTTATGGCGGGGATGGGGAACGTAAAGAGATGCGCAAGTAGCGCTGAAATAATATCGGTCAGTGATAAAAGTTTGGCGGCATATTTTGTGGAAAAGACAGCAGGGTGGCGACTAAGTTAACACGTTTGATGTGGAATCCGTTAAAACAACCCAAAATTTTGACGGACACAGCTCGTTTGCTAAGGGGACGATGTATGGAGGCAGCTATGTGGATGACTTTTGGAGGCAGCTATGGAGACGACGTGTGGAGGTAGCAATAGAGACAAACTGTGGAGGCACCTATAAAGACGACGCGTGGAGGCTGCTATAAAGACGACATGTGGAGGCTGCTATGGAGACAATTAATTTTGGATAGTGCCTGTATGTGGCAGTCCAAAAAAGTTTTCAAAACAGAGGAACGGGTAGATGGCCCTCCAGAAAAATTAAATAGATAGAGTACCTGTATGTGGCACTCCCAAAAATTGTTTACAACAGAGGACCAGGTTGGTGGCCCTCCAGAAAAATTTACTACATAGAGTACTATAGCTAGAGCCAGTTGGCCCAGGCTTGATTCATCTTGATAAGCGTCAGCCTGTCAGCGCTGTCAGTTGGCAGGCGTCTACGCTTATCGGTGATGATGCTACCAGCTGCACTGAAAACCCGCTCAGACAACATGCTAGCGGCAGGGCAGGCAAGAACCTCCAAGGCGTACAGCACAAGTTCAGGCCACATGTCCAGCTTTGAAACCCAGTAGTTGTAGGGAGCTGTGTGATCATTTAGGACAATGGTATGGTCAGCTACGTACTCCCTCACCATCTTTCTGTAAAGATCAGCCCTACTCTGCCGAGACTGGGACACGTGACAGTGTCTTGCTGGGTGACATAAAACTGGCAAAGGCCTTGTAAAGCGTACCCCTGCCAGTGCTAGAAAAGCTGCCTGCTCGCCTACTCTCCCTCGCTACTTTTGCCGCAGAAGTACGCCCGCAGAAGTAAGATGGGAAAGACCGTTTCAGCTTGTGCACCAAGGCCTGCTGGTATTCATGCATTCTCACACTCCTTTCCTCTCCAGGGATGAGAGTGGAAAGATTTTGCTTGCACCGTGGGTCCATGAGAGTGAATACCCAGTAATTGGTGCTGGAATAATTTCTTTGAACGCGAGGGTCACGGGATAGGCAGCCTAGCAAGAAATCTGCCATATGTGCCAGAGTACCAACGCGCAAGAATTCACGCCCCTCACTGGCTTGACTATCCATTTCCTCCTCCTCCAACTCCTCTTCTTCTGCCCATACACGCTGAACAGTTAAGGACTGAGCAATGCTCCCCACTTCTGTCTCGCCAACATTCTCCTCCTCTTCCTCCTTATCCTCCTCCACCTCCTCCGATATGCGCTGAGAAACATACCGGAGGGTGCTTTGGCTATCAACAAGGGAATGTTCTTCCCCCGTCTCTTGTGACGAGTGCAAAGCTTCCGACTTCATGCTGACCAGAGAGTTTTTCAACAGGCCAAGCAGCGGGATGGTGAGGCTGATGATGGCGGCATTGCCACTGACCATCTGTGTTGACTGCTCAAACTTACTCAGCACCTGACAGATATCAGACATCCACGTCCACTCCTCATTGTAGACTTGAGGAAGCTGACTGACCTGACTACCAGTTCTGGTGGAAGTTGACATCTGGCAGTCTACAATCGCTCTGCACTGCTGGTAAACTCTGGATAACATGGTTATTGTTGAATTCCATCTCGTTGGCACGTCGCACAACAGTCGGTGAGCGGGCAGTTGGAGGTGGCGCTGCGCTGCCCTGAGAGTGGCAGCATCTGTGCTGGACTTTCTGAAATGCGCACAGATGCGGCGCACCTTCGTGAGCAAATCAGACAGATTGAGGTATGTCTTGAGGAACCGCTGAACTATGAGATTTAACACATGGGCCAGGCATGGCACGTGTCAGTCTGCCGAGTTGCAGAGCCGCCACCAGGTTACGGCCGTTGTCACACACAACCATGCCTGGCTTCAGGTTCAGCGGTGCCAGCCACAGATCAGTCTGCGCTGTGATGCCCTGTAATAGCTCTTGGGTGGTGTGCCTTTTATCGCCTAGGCTTAGCAGTTTGAGCAACGCCTGTTGCGCGGAGAGCTACCGACTGATGGCGTCATGCCCACGGATGGTAATTTGGAGGAGACATAGTAGACCTGAGAGACCATGACCGAGGAAGGCCCCGCAATCCTCGGCGTCGACAGTATATGATTGGCCCCAGGGTCAGACTTGGTCCCAGCCTCCACCAAGTTAACCCAAAGTGCCGTCAGCGATATATAGTGGCCCTGCCCGGCAGCACTTGTCCATGTGTCCGTGGTCAGGTGGACCTTCTCAGAAATGGCATTGGTCAGGGCACAGATGATGTTGTCTGGCACGTGCTGGTGCAGGGCTGGGAAGGCACATCGGGAAAAGTAGTGGTAGCTGGGGACCGAATACCGAGGGGCGGCCACCGCCATGAGGTTGCGAAAGGCCTTGGTCTCTACCAGCCTATAGGGCAGCCTCTCCAGGCTGAGTAATTCGGAGATGTGGACGTTGAGGGCTTTGGCGTGTGGGTGGGTTGCACTGTATTTCCTCTTGCGCTCCAGCGTTTTTGGTATAGACAGCTGAACATTGCGCATGGAGCCATTGGTGGATGCTGTGGAGGATCTTGGAGGCGAAAGTGTGGTTTTCGCCCGGGAGATGTTTTTACCTGGGTCCTGGGCAGGGGGCTGACTAGCAGTGGCAGCAAATGACACAGGGGAAGGAGCAGTGGTGGACCCGGTCGGAGGTGAACGGTCTTGGTTTCATTAAGTGGAGTGTTTAGCATTCATATGCCTGCGCATGCTGGTGGTGGTTAAGCTAATAGTGGTGGAACCCCTGCTGATCCTGGTGTGGCACAGGTTGCACACCACAGTCCGTCAGTCATACGGTGTTTCCAGACTTCAGAAAATCTAGCCCTTGCTATGGAAGCTTCACTACGTGAAACATTTAGCTCTGATGCACCACCTCTGGCCCTGCCTCTCCGTCTGGCCCCACCACTGTCTCTTCCAACCTGTTCTCGTATAGGACTGTGTTCACCTGGCCTGTCAACCCATCTTGGGTCTGTCACCTTATCGTCCTCCGATCCCTAAGTCTGCTCCCCCCTTGGCCTTCCTGCCCTGACAACAACTTCACCACTGTCTGACAACCGTGTCTCCTCATCGTCCGACGCCTCTTTACACACTTCATCCACTACGTCAAGAAAGTCATTATGACCCACAGACTGCGACCGGTGGAAAACCTGGGCATCGGGAAAGAGCTCAGCAGCAACCGGACAAGTGGTTTGTGACTCTGGGAAGGGCCCAGAAAACAGCTCCTCAGAGTATGCCGGCTCAAATGCCAAATTTTCCTGGGAGGGGGCAGACTGGGGGGAAGGAATCTGCCATTTTCTTACACTGGAAACCTCTAAAATGCTAATAGTTGCTGTGATTTACTCTCGTCTAGACTACTGTAATTCCCAAATAATTAATCTTCCACTCATTAAACTCTTTCCTCCACAATCTATTCCTAAAGCAGCAGCCAGGCTCGTCTTTCAGACCAAACGCTACATGGATGCCTCCAGTTTGTGCCAATCACTGCACTTGGTGGTCACTATATATAGGATGGAAATATATAGGATATAAATTTGTTATACAACATTAAAAATACCAAAAATTCTATTAAAGAAATATTCTCTAACAATCTCACAATGGAAGACAATAAGGCACAAGGAGTGCAGACGGTGGGATATTTTCTTTTAATATTTTGTTAGTTAAACTGTATTTTGTTTGATTCTATGTAATAGATGTTCTCAGTTATTATTTGGTTATAAGATAAGAATAAACAGCACAGCAGTAACATATGATAAAATAATCATTTCTTGTAGCTTATTTGTCCATTATGTTGTAGATGGAGCAGCTGCTTCTTCCCTGGACTTGATACATTTTTTATGATAGAAGACAAATAGCGCAGCAGTTATTATTACACACCCGGATAGTATCAGAAGGATAATATTCAGCCCGGTGTATCCAACACTGTCTGTAAGAACAGAAAATTATGGTTACTGAGTTTATTTTTGTAGCAAGGATCTTAGAAAATATAATATAATATAAATTCTCTATTCTAGGGAAACGGAACAGAGGACACAGAGGACACTCTAATAGATCATACAAATAAACTACACATTTTTCTGGTCACTTTGAGATTTTGTAATGAAATTATTAAAGAGCAGTTTTCTATATTTTTAAGGTTTTTCAGGGATCATAGCTTCTCCTTCCACTACATTGTTGGTTGCTGGAAAATTTGGAGGTGACAATAGCTCAATTATTTAAAACTCTAACAGTATGTGTTGCTGTTGGATCGGGTGTATGGATCGACGTCACACGTCGGCTACCGGTGTTTGAAAAAAGCTCACAAGCTGAGCCCTCTCCATACAGGGTGAGCGTTTGCTGCATATTGCAGCAAATACCCACCTATAACTCCTGCCAAAGCTGCCGGTGGCATTAAAAAGCTGGCAGCACGTGAGCGCTACCATTTTGGATTAGATCGTTTATTCCCATGACGTTATCTGGGAGTGGTGATCTACACTGTGGTTGAATTCAACCTGACATAATTGACCAGTGAGGATCATTTCCATAAATGCTGAAGCCTAAATAAAAAAATTTAAAAAATTCAATTCATCCCACAAACGATAGATATATATTATGTATGTGGGCAAGGCTACAGGTCCAGATGGTATCAGTGCAAGACTACTCAAGGCCTGTGGAGATCAGCTTTGTGGTATCATTGCACATATGTTCAACATGAGCCTGAAGTTGGGAAGGGTACCACAACTGTGGAAAACATCTTGTGTGGTACCAGTTCTAAAAACACTTCACCCATCGGACGTCAACAGCTACAGACCGGTGGCATTAACATCCTATTTGACGAAGGTCTTCGAGAGGTTGGTTCTTGCACATCTCCACCCTCTAGTGGCCTCACCTATGCTTATCGGTCAGGCATTGGTGTAGATGATGCCACCATCCACCTTCTACATCAAACTCTTTCTCACATGGAGAAACCAGGGAACACTGTGAGAATAATGTTCTTTCATTTCTCCAGTGCTTTCAACACTATACAGCCAGGGCTACTGAGGGACAGACTGTATCTGGCTGGAGTGGACCACCACCTCTCTAGTTGGATCCTAGACTACCTCACAAACCGACCTCCGGATGTGAGAGCACGGGACTGTGTGTGTCGGACACTGTGATTAGTAGTACCGGTGCACCTCAAGGCACAGTTCTGGCTCCCTTCCTCTTCACATTGTACACAGCAGACTTCAGGAACAATTCAATTCAACAGAAGTTCTCTGATGACTCTGCTATAGTAGACCTTATTACAGGTGAGAACCACCGGGAATACAAAGAATTGATCCGGGAATTTGTGGACTGGTTCCAGCAAAACCACCTTAGGATTTATGCTGCGAAGACAAGGAAATGGTGGTGGACTTCCATAAGCACAGTCCTCCTTCTCAAACAGTGGTTATCCAGGGGATGGACATTGAGACCGTGAAGTCCTATAAGTACTTGAGTGTCCTCCTTAAAAATAAACTGGAGTGGGCACAGAACATATAAGCACTTCACAGGATGGGTCAGAGCGGGCTATACCTGCTTAGGAGGATGAGGGCATTTGGAGTGTGGGGGCTCTTCTTAAGACCTTCTTCAACTCTGTAGTGGCATCAGCCATCTTCTTTGGTGTAGTCTATTGGGGAAGCGCATCTCAGTTAAGGAGAGGAGCAGACTGGACAACCTGATTAGGAAAGCGAGCTCTGTCCTGGGGGGTCCTCCCGACGCAATGCAGATGATAGCTGAGAGGCGGACACTGTGTAAGTTGAAATCTATTCTGGAGAATAGCTCATGCATGAGACTGTGGAGGCATTGGGGAGCACCTTCAATGACCGACTGCTTCCCCCCAAGTGGGTGAGGGTTATCAGAGGTCATTCCTCCCCCCTGCGATCAGGCTGTTCAACAAACAAGAACAGAAGTAACCTTTGTCCCCACCTAACCAGACCCTGCAGGTCCCATCCACAGACTGGATACCAAATTGACGATCATTGCTTGTCTTCTTTTTTGTCTGTTATCCCTATTTTTTCTTTTTGTTCATTTATCCCTAATATTATTGTTCTGTCATTGTTTGTCCTGTCCTCTCTATTCTCTCTCTGCTTCTGTAACACTGTGAGACTAATAAATGATTATCTTATCTTATGTATCTCCACATTCATATATGTCCAATCTATAAAAATATTGTTTAATATATTTCATTTGGTCCCCTAATTAAATGACCCAGGTCTATGCACTAAATTAAAAAAGTTTTGGTTGTAAAAATATGGCATAGAAATCATATTTCTTTCTGAAAGTTTGCATTATTTGAAAGGTATAAATACAGAAGTTGCATATACAGGCAGTCCCCGGGTTAAGTACAAGGTAGGGTCCATAGGTTTGGTCTTAAGTTGAATTTGTATGTAAGTTGAAACTGTATATTTTATAATTCTAGATCTGGACAAAATATTTTATTTGCCCCAGTGACAATTGGAGTTCCAAATTTTTTTGCTGTAATTGGACCAAGGGTCATCAATAAAGCTTCATTACAGACACCTTACAGCTGATCATTGCAGTCTGGGACTAGAGAGCAACCAGAGAGCTTTACCATAGGCCACAGTGGGCAGAGGGGTCTGTCTTTTACTAGGGGTCGTCTGCATGTCAGGTGTCCTTATGTAGGAAAGTAAAAGACACTGGGGCACATTCACTAAGGTTCCGTCGGACGCATTTCCGTGGGGTTTCACAATTTTTTCTGATTTGCCCCAGGTTTTTGGAGCACTCGAGTGGATTGTGGCGCATCGGCGCCGACTTGCATGTGACACAAATCGGGGGTGTATACGTTGGACAACCTGACTAATTCGGACAAACAGCGGAATTTAAAAACCAAATTGTGTCGCAAGATCAGCACTCACATATACCGTGAAAAAGATGGTTAACTCTGGTGGACCTCACTTTCTTGTTGTTGGATGAAGCTCTTACACTTATTATATACTATATTACCCATCATCCATCCTCACCTTGTATCTGGATGAGTCTCTCTGCACTTTTCTTCCTTACTCTCTTATCTGTAGTTTCCACCTCACATGAATATTTCCCAGAATCCTCCAGCTGAACATTGTAGACTTCATAGATATCACTGACCCCAAATCCCTGAACCATCCGTCCTTCTCTGTAGAAAGTAAAGTGCAGTCGTGTCTTCTGTCTGGGAGGAGGGAGAAGCGTCTCACATGTCAGGGTCACGTTTTCTCCAATAAGAACTGGATTTGGGGTCACTGATATTGTTGGAGTAGGAAAAAGATCTAGAAAAAGGGACAAAGTTCTATATTAATATTACTGGGAAGTTTTATTAGAAGGAAGAAACATTGTGACAACATGTGATGAGTAACAACAATAGTATATAGGACAAAAAAGGTATAACACATGTATCAATCAAAATAATGCAAATCTTTATTTGTACGCACCAAGGGAATCAAAAAAACATTAAAACACATGTTAAAATCCACAGAAACAAACAAAGATGGTGGTCAAACCATAATATACATGTGCAATGACTGTAGACGTACAGGTCAAATACAACATAAGGCTACGCAATAGGTACAAGTAGTATTTTTACCCAACCGGGCGTTCCATGATACCAAGTACTTGACCACCACCACAGCACCACGATGTACGTTTCGCCGTCCCTTCCTCAAGGGGGTGTGCTGTGGTGTGGTAAGTGGATAGTATATATGCCCAGACAGGTATAATCAGATGACTAAAAATAGCCAATAAAAGCTGAACTTACCCAAGGATAAATCTAGATACAGGTATGTCTGAGCACATTACCGCGGTCTCTGCGCCTGCCTCCGGGGGCGAGACCGGAGTTCCAGAAGACGCTTGGCACGCATGACCTGCACGTCACCATGAACCGGAAGTCCGGGCCCGCCACCAGAGCGTGCGTACGCACCGAAGGAATGCACATCACCCGCATCATTTTAGGTGCTGGCAAAAGTGTGGGCAAAGGAATGCATGGAAAAAGTGTATAGACATTGACTTCCTCATAATATATGTATATAAAGTGAAAATTTACAATGGTCCTAAAGTGCACCTAGGTATAACAATATACATTAAAAAAAATATAGAGGCATTTATCTACATTAGCACAAAATAGTTATTACGCATCACATGTTTAAAAAATTATACATCCTTAATAATATTAAATTGTCCATAATAGGTAAGTGAATAAATTTTATCACACTCCCACCATACATGAAGCATGGATCCACCAGCAGCCCCGCAGAGCCAACAGACATCTGGAACACTAGGATAGTACCTATGCAGCATCTCAAGCACCCAATACCATCGGGTGAGTATTTTGTATTTTTTTCTTGTGCGGCGCAAGCAGTAGAGAGTTTATGTGTGAAGGTGTACATCTTTTCCATATCTTGGGGAGTAAGCTCTGCATCCAGCTCCCGTTCCCACCTGCTGACATATCCCGGGCTGTCTGTGAATCTCTCCGACTGTAATAAGGAATAGATTTGTGAGATAGCGTGGGGCTGGGGGGACTGCGAGCTGAGAAGGTCCTCAAAAGGTGTCTTACTCGAGTCAAATGCAGCCTGTTTGCTGTCGACATCCTGATGAAGTATCAGTGAAACGCGCGTCAGGGTGTAGTTTATTGGCCTTCTAGGATTCCCCACTGAACCTACCACCATGCTTTCGGGTAAGCACTAATTGCTTATGTGTACAGTGGGAGCCGGAAGGTACCTCCGGTCCCCACTCCACATAGGACTGAATTGAGGATATACTCTTTTGTTCAAATTCTCGTTTGTATTACCTATTGTTTATCAGACTTTTTAGTCTGCATTATTACTCACTTATTTTTAGGTTCTGGGGTTTCTTGAGGGCGCTTGTGTTTTCCATGGTTGCCCCAATTTCCATCAGGGGCCACTTGTTTCCCCTTATCTCTTTCCCTATAACGTGGTATTTTGTATTGTGTGCATTATTACTTTAATAAAAATGTTATGAATTTTATCTATCCCTTGATGCCTTTTTTCGGCTCTCTTTGTTTGAGTTGCTGTAGGGTCTGTGCCTCCAACGACTGAAATATCGCTAGGGGCCTCCCGCATTTGTCTGCATATTCGTACAGGTAGCGGGAAAATTTAGTTCTATAGTGGAGATGGGCCTGGTCAAGGAGGCCCCTCAATTTCTCCCTCTTCCCTGTAAGTTGCGCCAGGAGGTCAGGAGCCAATTTATGGCTGGACTCCAAGTCACTAATCTCCTGTGAAAGGGATGTAATTTTCAAGTTAACAAGTTTGAGGTGGAAGCCGTTAAAACAACCCAAAATTTTGGCGGACACAGCTTGTTTGCTAAGGGGACAATGTATGGAGGCAGCTATATGGACGACTTTTGGAGGCAGCTATGGAGACGACATGTGGAGGTAGCAATGGGGAAAATGTGTGGAGGCAGCAATGGAGACAACGTGTGGAGGCAGCAATGGAGACAACGTGTGGAGGCTGCTATGGAGACAATTAAATTTGGATAGTGCCTGTATGTGGCAGTCCAAAAAAGTTTTCTAAACAGAGGACCGGGTAGGTGGCCCTCCAGAAAAGTTAAATACATAGAGTACTATAGCTAGAGCCAGTTGGCCCTGGCAAAAAATAGCCAGTTGCCTCTGCTTTAGTGTACAAAGAGGAGGAGAAGGAGGAAAATGAGGAGGAGGAGTGCATACATTATTCAGGTTGAGCTGCTTTCACCTGGTGGAGAATGGAAATCATGAGAAATCCAGGTTTGATTCATCTTGATAAGCGTCAGCCTTTCAGCGCTGTCAGTCGACTGGCGTGTACGCTTATCGGTGATGATGCCACCAGCTGCACTGAAAACCCGCTGAGACAACACGCTAGCGGCAGGGCAGGCAAGAACCTCCAAGGCGTACAGTGCCAGTTCGGGCCAGATGTCCAGCTTTGAAACCCAGTAGTTCTAGGGAGCTGTGTGATCATTTAGGACGATGGTATGGTTATCTACGAACTCCCTCACCATCTTTCTGTAAAGATCAGCCCTACTCTGCCGAGACTGGGACAGGTGACAGTGTCTTGCTGTGGTGACATAAAACTGTCAAAGGCCTTGTAAAGCGTAGCCCTGCCAGTGCTGGACAAGCTGCCTGCTCGCCTACTCTCCCTCGCTACTTGTCCCGCAGAAGCGCTGTCAGAAGGGAAATACTGTTTCAGCTTGTGCACCAGGGCTTGCTGGTATTCATGCATTCTCACGCTCCTTTCCTTTACAGGGATGAGAGTGGAAAGATTTTGCTTGTACCGTGGGTCCAGGAGAGTGAATACCCAGTAATCGGTGCAGGAATAAATCATTTGAATGCGAGGGTCACGGGACAGGCAGCCTAGCATGAAATCTGCCATATGCGCCAGAGTCCCAAAGCGCAAGAAGTCACTCCGCTCACTGGCCTGACTATCCAATTCCCCCTGCTCCTCCAACTCCTCTTCTTCTGCCCATACACGCTGAACAGTTAAGGACTGAGCAATGCTCCCCTCTTCTGTCTCGCCAACATTCTCCTCCTCTTCCTCCTCCACCTCCTCCGATACGCGCTGAGAAACAGACCAGAGGGTGCTCTGGCTATCAACAAGGGAATGTTCTTCCCCCGTCACTTGTGATGAGCACAAAGCTTCCGACTTCATGCTGACCAGAGAGTTTTTCAACAGGCCAAGCAGTGGGATGGTGAGGCTGATGAGGGCGGCATCGCCACTGACCATCTGTGTTGACTCCTCAAAGTTACTCAGAACCTGACAGATATCAGACATCCACGTCCACTCCTCATTGTAGACTTGAGGAAGCTGACTGACCTGACTAGCAGTTCTGGTGGAAGTTGACATCTATCGCTGTGCGCTGCTGGTAAACCCTGGATAACATGGTTAATGTTGAATTCCACCTCGTGGGCATGTTGCACAACAGTTGGTGAGCGGGCGGTTGGAGGCGGCGCTGCGCTGCCCTGTGAGTGGCAGCATCTGTGCTGGACTTTCTGAAATGCGCACAGATGCGGCGCACCTTCATGAGCAAATCAGACAGGTTGGTGTATGTCTTGAGGAACCGCTGAACTGTGAGATATAACACATGGGCCAGGCATGCCAAGTTGCAGAGCTGCCACCAGGTTACAGCCATTGTCACACACAACCGTGCCTGGCTTCAGGTTCAGCTGTGCCAGCCACAGATCGGTCTGCGCCATGATGCCCTGTAATAGCTCTTGGGCGGTGTGCCTTTTATCGCCTAGGCTCAGCAGTTTGAGCACCGCCTGCTGTCGCTTAGCGACGGCATTGCTGCTGCTCCTTGAGTTACCGACTGATGACACCATGCCCATGGATGGTAATTCAGAGGGGAAGGTGGAGGAGGGGTGCAAGGAGGAGGAGGAGGAATAGTAGGCCTGAGAGACCATGAATGAGTTGGCCCCGCAATCCTCGGCGTCGGCAGTATATGAGCGCCGCCAGGGTCAGACTCGGTCCAAGCCTCCACCCTTAACCCAATGTGCCATCAGTGATATGTAGTGACCCTGCCCGGCAGCACTTGTCCATGTGCCTGCGGTTAGGTGGACTTTGTCAGAAACGGCGTTGGTCAGGGCACGGATGATGCTGTCTGACATGTGCTGGTGCAGGGCTGGGACGGCACATCCGGAAAAGTAGTGGCGGCTGGGGACCGAATACCGAGGGGCAGCCGCCGCTATGAGGTTGCGAAAGGCCTCGGTCTACCAGCCTATAGGGCAGCATCTCCAGGCTGAGTAATTTGGAGATGTGGACGTTGAGGGCTTGGGCGTATGGGTGGGTTGCACTGTATTTCCTCTAGCGCTCCAGCGTCTGGGGTATAGACAGCTGAACGCTGCGCATGGAGACATTGGTGGACGCTGTGGAGGATCGTGGAGGCGAAGGTGTGGTTTTCGCCCGGGCGGTATTTGTGCTGGGGTACTGGGCAGGGGCCTGACTAGCAGAGGCAGCAAATGACACAGGGGAAGGAGCAGTGGTGGACCCGGCCGGAGGTGAACGCCCTTGGTTCCATTGAGTGGGGTGTTTATCATTCATATTCCTGCACATACTGGTGGTGGTTAAGCTAGTAGTGGTGTAACCCCTGCTGATTCTGGTGTGGCACAGGTTGCACACCACAGTCCGTTGGTCATCCAGACTTCAGAAAATCTAGCCTTTGCCACGGAAGCTTCACTACATGAAACATTTGGCGCTGATGTACCAGCTCTGGCCCTGCCTCCCCTTCTGGCCCCACCACTGCCTCTTCCAACCTGTTCTCGTATAGGACTCGCCTCCGTCTCACAAGCACTGTGTTCACCCGGCCTATCAACCCAGCTTGGGTCTGTCACCTCATCATCCTCCGAACCCTGAGTCTGCTCCCCCCTCGGACTTCCTACCCTTACAACAACTTCACCACTGTCTGACAACCGTATCGTCTCATCGTCCGACACCTCTTTACACACTTCTTCTACTACGTCAACAATGTCATCATGACCCACAGACTGCAACCAATGTCATCATGACCTACAGACTGCGACCGGTGGAAAACCTGGGCATCGGGAAAGAGCTCAGCACCAACCTGACAAGTGGTTTGTGACTCAGGGAAGGGTCCAGAAAACAGTTCCTCAGAGTATGCTCAAATGCCAAATTTTCATGGGAGGGGGCAGACTGGGGGGAAGGAGGTTGAGGTGGAGGAGTGCTAACTTGGGTAACATGGGTGGACTGCGCGGAAGACTGACTGGTGGACAAATGGCTAGAAGCATTGTCTGCTATCTACGACATCACCTGTTCGCACTGTTCTGGCCTCAACAGTGCTCTGCCATGAGTACCAGTAAGTTGAGACATGAAGCTAGCGAGCGTAGCTCTGCGGCGTTCCCCTGCTCCCTTATCAGCAGGTGGTGTCTCACCCCGCCCAGGACCACGGCCTCTGACCCCTGCAGTAATTGGATGCCCACGCCCATTCCCTCGTCCTCTACCCCTAGTCCTCTACCCCTAGCCCTTGGGTTCAACATTTTCAAAATTAAAGTCTATTATATAGACAAAACAGAAATCTAAACAGAAATCTTTTTTTGTGTTTTTTTAATTTTTTTTTTTTTTTAATTTTTTTATACAACAAAACGTGCAGAAGAAATCACACAGCAACCAGAGAAGATGATTGCTATGGCTAGTTTCTAAGCTAAACTAACATCACACAAAAGGATTTTGTGCTGTGCCTGTGACTTTCACTTTTGAAAAGAAAAATAAAAAATCAACAGACTGTGCCTATTTCAATCAAACCCTCGAACGAGCATCAAGCTCGGACGAGTATGTTCGCTCACCTCTAAGATGCTTTTGTTCCCGGTGAAGTGTACATGGCTTCCACCTCATTGCTTCTCAGTAGTTATGGCACCAGGTTGTATCTTATATACATGTATATAGGTTGCCTTGAGTTGTGTCTTATATTTTATGGACTGTCCATGTATATACAACACCCCTGCCAATGCAGAGGCAAGGTGGTTGTTGCAAATAGCACACTCTCCTTATCAGGGTCTATCTGGTGATCTATCTGCATTCTATTTGCGTGGCCTCTGTAAACCTGCAGGTCTTTAGGGAACCGGGGGTGTCTAAGCAGTAACACCTAGACGTCATACACTAGGGTGAGACCGTCAGATGGCAGGTATACCATATGTACTGTATGCACTAAATATGTCTATGATTATGCCACCTAGGTGATGTGTCTTCGGACAAATTTCAGGCCTTGGTGTAAAAAGTGGGATTAAAGGATGTGACACCACACCTTTCCTAAGAAAACAGTTGGTTTAAGGGTGATAGCTACCAACTGTATTCAGGCATTTAGTCCGACACCAACCCCAGTTCCTACAGCCAGGACCGTGGGTGGTTCGTCTCCTTTACACTGCACATAGCCAACCACTTCACCTGAAGTGCACTTTATTTTTGCACCCCTACAGGTTGTAGAGTGTGTGGACCATCTGAAAGCTATATGCTGTTGGACAGCTTTAGCCTACATTCCCACCTGGTCCATAGCCGAGCCATTCAATTATCAAGGGGGTATACAACACCCCTGCCAATGCAGGGGCAAGGTGGTTGTTGCGAATAGCAGGCCCTCCTTGTCAGGATCTATCTGGTGAGCCTGCGCAACTCATTCATCAGTGAGACTGCTAGAACAACTTAGTGCTTACAGCTGTATCCACTGCCTGGTAAGGCAAGAGTTAACACTGTGAGCTGTTACTGTCCAATGATGTTCTTGTAAAGCAAGCTGGAAGGTGATTTGATAAAGAACTGTAATGGATTCCCCATCCATCAACCAGGGATTCATCCTACAGACACCTCAGGGGTTGCCCCAGGGAGAAACCATTGCATCAGCCTCTCCCTCCATATTTCTTGCACACACCACCAGCTGGAGACCTGCCAGGCTGTAGGTCATCCCTCTAGTCACAATACCAAGCACCGTGACCATAGCGTGCCCAAGTCTGCACTAGCCAACCCCTCCGGTATTGTGGGCCCCAACTGTCTCCGGGCCCCAGGAAAAGGCTAGGCCCTGGTGGGGGATGTTGCAAGTGGTGTCATGAACAGGATATTTACTTCTGTGCCTTAACTGACACTTTGAACGGTAGTTTTATAAAGACTGTGCTGCCTAACCCTGCTGCCATACGGGTTAAGGCCCAGGCGTGATTGTAGTTTACAAGATAGGCTGTGTTTTATTACTGCCACATGCCATAGAGCGCTGCTCCAGCACCCATGAGTTAAATTCCTGCAAAGAACTGTGTCAGCTCAGCTACATTTTCTGCTGCAGCGCTAGGGGATTAACCGCTGCAAACGCTGCGCAACACAGCAAGCAAAATCCAGCAAGCAAAATCTGCACGTATCAAGCTCTGCCCATGTGCAAATGGCGCAAATTCAGCCTCAGAGCTCTGTGGAGTAGGAGTAAATAGAGCCCCCCAAAGCTCCAGGTGGGAAGGACTTAAGCCCCGTCCTCTGGCGTGGAAGTTTCCTGCTTCACCTCCGTGCAAGAAGTGACCCGCTGAGTGCCTAGTGGAGTGAAGATGCAACCGCCATCATGGCGAGACCAAGGCCTTTACCTCTTAATGAGAAACCGAAGTTCCTCCAGGCCTTTAAGACTCTGATCGTTGTGACAGCACACCCTATCTGTAGGCCATGCAGTGCTCCATCGCAGACACTTACCTCCGGCTTTTGACTGAACGTTACACTCCACCTGCGTGGAATTCCTCAGCTGCTGAGGCCCTCTGCGCTAAGCCCAAAATGGCGGACCATCCTCCACAGTCATCTTCTCCAGCTGGGAGTCAGGTTCCACCCCTACAGAGGGCCCCCTCTTCACTATCGGTGCTCCAATTCTTTACCCTCAGAGGACCACCTTGGATGAGAGAACCATGACCCTCAGGGCCCTTGTCACAGGGACTGTTACCATATCTCCCTTAGCCCCAGCTGGGGTACAGTGCGTCCTCCCTGCAGAGGACTGTCATTTTCCCTTAGGAGGCCTGACTATAAGGGACTGGCATGACCCCTTATCTAAAGATGCTTACCAGCCTGCTGAGTACCCAGGACCACCTGCCAAGAGGCCCATGCTGTCCGGTGAGAGCACCCAGCCAGCTACAGAGGTTTCCACCGCCAGCTCAACGGCTCCCCCAGCAGCTGCAAGTCAGTCTGGGAATAACACTCCTCCAACTGTCACCAATGGAGAAGAAGTTAAAGCTTCTGCGGAAACCATTGTTTGCTCTACAATGCCCACAGCTACTGAAGGTCGGTCAGAGAAGTGCCTGTGTCCTTCCTTTGCTGAGATGCAAACTGCTGCAGATGACCTTCCTGCTGTTCCAACTCCAGCTCCAACTTCTGGGTGTTCCGTGTCAGCAGTTCCAGAGCCTACCAGTGTTCTTGATGTTCCTGCTGAGTCGATCCTGCTAGCGCACAATCTCCAGGTGGTGAGAGTTTCTATTTCGCAGGTTGATACTCCAGCTACATTGGAACGTGTTCCAGCATCATCCGTTCCTGCTACAGCCACAGCTGTGCCAGATGACATCCCTGCTGTTTCTGCACCTACCCCTGCAGTTCCAGTTTCCATCGCCAGATGTCTCCAGGTGACAGATCTCAACACTGCTGTCTTCACCCAGGCTGATGATGTCCATGCTGCAGTACCTGCCCTTATGCCTGCAGCTTTCGATTCAACGATTGTTCCAGAATAACAAGAGTAATCCCCTGATGGGCTGAAGCCCATTATTAGGTACTGTTGATCTTTGTAAATATGACTTTTGATTTCGATTTTTCTCCCAATTGGGCTGCACCCACATATCTCTAAGAGCCAGAGACTTGCCTGGACTCATCTTTATTTATTAAAAAGTCAAGAGACTTTCCTTGAACTTTCACCAGTTGTGCTTGAAAACACTCCTCTCTGCTGAACATGGAGCTATCTCCATCTACAAAGGACTGTGTCCCTCATACTATGAGAAGATCCTTGTCTTTTTCTCTTTTTCAAGGACTGTGCCCAAAGAATGGACTCTAATAGTCAAAGATCATCCGAGAAAAAGTACAGCCATATTACTGCTGCTTTCAATATTATGCCTTCTTTTGCAGGAAATGGGCATTTATAATTGATTGCAATGCACTTCATGCCTTTACTTTTAGGTTAAGAGGACTTCCATTTAATGTCATGAGGTCTATCATACATATTATGGACATTTATAATTGCTACTAAAAGTAGCCATCAGATTAACGTTATATAACGTTTGCCAACGTAATGTACCCATTGGGCTGATTAAGCCAATGTGATGTTTTGCACTAATATAGTAATTAACACTATATATAAGTTTGCATTAACCCTTTAAAAGGCTTTGCAGCTATGTCGATAAGACTGTGTCAGAGCGTTTATCAGTATTTGTCAAATACTGACTGCAGGCTTACAACTCAAACCAAAGCTTTTTATTTGCATAGCCTCTGTAAACCGAGGGTCTTTAGGGAACCCGCTACTAACTACTAACAGGCTGCATGCAACCTTCCTGTGTACCAGCTCTCCATGACTCTTCCAGCTTGCCAAATTTGCTGTTGAAATCTGCTGTTAATCATTTGGCAGTTGCTGTTGAATAAAGAGCTGTAAGTTAATTTGCACAATGTTGCCTCTGTCTGATCCCTGGATACAGCTGCTTACCACCACAGGCTTCCCCATCCATCACCCAGGGATTTATCCAACAGACAGCCCAGGGGTGATCTTCACTAGGGTCATTGCTGCCCTTAAAGTGCCCTGGCTCTGCTAGAATGGCATACAGAGCGTGCCGACCACTTTATTGCTGTCTGGCCGGGTGCTGTATGTCAGGCAGCTGTGGATTGGGGGATTGGTGAATCCCACTCTTGGCATATCACCTGACTCCTCCTCTGATTGTTTTATTCCAGTAATTTAAATAAAGCTGTGGTCATTTTGACCCATTGAGTTATGTGGTTATGTATTTTTTCCAGACTAAGTTGTATTTGAAATAAAGTGGGGGGGTCCGTCCCATATCCACACGTAATGCATGATCGTGGGGGTTCCAGCAGTCAGACCCCCTATGAATTAGATTATTATTCCCCATCCACGGGATATGGGATAATAATCACATTTGTTCCATAAATGAGGCAACAATTCTGTCCCAGAGGGGGAAAGAAAAGTAAGCTCCATGAGGTTGTCCGGATGTTCTCCCATTGTCGTGCACCAATGCAGTTGGTGCTGTGCCCAGGCACAATCTGGTCAGACTACTTCTGCTCGTCTGGCCCACCCATTTGACCCCTGCCACCCCACCTGATAAACATTGAAACTAATTCTGTTCAGGAGTGGGAGCAGTGGACTGGTGGGCAGAAGTAGTCTGACGACACAGATGGGCAGCGCCGCAAGACAATGAAAGTGCAGTAAAATGTAAGAATAAGGGTTTTTTTGAAAAAAATTTTATGTTAAAGACTAAATATAAAAATTGAAGATTCATTTTTGGTAGGATTTGGAAACCCTTCAGATTCATCTCAGAAACATTGCACATGTTACACGTGAGCACAGACTAAATGTACACGGGTAGACAATACTGACATTGTCTAAAATCACTTTATGCTTCAAATCCAAATATATGTTACAGGTGCTTCATGAATAATTCCTATATAAATGATCCTGGACTTACCTTCTACAGACACAGAAGCTTCATCTTCATGATTGTGATATGCTCCATAATAATAGACGTCTCTCCTACATCTGTATGTCCCGGCAGTCGTCCTGGTTACATTACTGATATTATATTCTGCATCATCTCCCGAGTCTCTAATGACTTTATTATCTTTATAGAATATTGTCCGTCCTCCGGGGAATCCAGGATAGTGGTGACATCTTATATTTATGTCATCTCCTTCATAGACATATAGAGGGGTCTGCAGGATGAGCCAATCTGAGGAGACATATATGACCTCTTAACAGTCTCTGTGTGATACAACTTGTCTGTATATCTATGATCTGGTAGAGTTACTCACCATCACTTACACCCAGTGTAACAGGGTCACTTATCTCTCCAGGTCTGGTCTGACATCGGTAACTTCCACTTGATGTTCTAACATCTTGTATTGTATAGGATTTCCCATTATATACAGGAGAATTGTCCTTGTACCATATATAATCCATCCCCTCTCCTATAGTAGATCCCGCATCACAGGCCATTGTCATCTTCTCTGATGTAAATATCTTCTTGTAGTTGGGAGTGAAGGTCACCGCAGGTCTAATGGCGGCTCCTAGAAGACATTATTCTTAATATACAGGGGTTGTAGACACAATGACCCAAAAGAGAATTCTATCTCAAAGTTTTAAAATACATTTTGTTTGAGGTTTATTTTTAACTATGGATAATTAAGCTTAAAGGGGTTGTCAAACTGTATAGTGCAATGAGATATGGGGACGGTGGGCATGGCGGGCAGGAAGCTGAACTCAGCAGAGGACCAGCAATATGGCGGCATGGGACCCCAGTTGCGACAGAGGAGGTGAGTAAGGCTTTCTTTTTTAAAACTTACCTCCCCAGCCTGCCTGCTGGAGTTGGACAACCCCTACTGTTGGGATCAGTGATATATTGAACCTGGATAACTCAAGGTCTAAGGTTTTAAGGCAATCTCTACTTAAAGTTCTAAAGTACTGCAGAACAGTTTTTTCATAGATAAGTAAAGAAAAAGGAACAATATACAAAAGGTACATAAAATTTACAGTAGAAACTCTATGAACAAGCCCTAATATGTTACCTAACAAGAAGGAGACAACTAGTTTTAAGGAGGTTCTGCTTCAGGCAAAGTGTGTAACCCACATTTAGGACCCACTTTTATGGGGCGTGGAGTAGCCACAGCTCAGCTAGAGTTCTACACATCCGCAGTAGCCCGGGCTTTGGAGATGAGGGTGCACTGATGGACATGCACAGAACACCAGCTTCACAGCTACATCGAGCTATGAATGACTTCCTGTGGGAGGTATTGAAAGATGCTACTGGGGCATGCAGTACAATCAGCTCCCGCTCAATGGCGTGTCTACTCCCCTAATTTTACAACAAATAATTCGGAAAGCGTATTGACTTGAGTGTAAGCTTAGGGTGGGAAATTTATTGGTCACAGCCCCCCCAAGTAATATAATGCCCAGCAGCCTCCCCAGTAATGAAATGCCCTGCATCCCCCAAAAGATGAAATTTCCTCTATACCCCCAAATAATGGGCTCTGGTGAATTCCGGGTGCTACTTAGACCCCACTCCCAGGTGTCAGCTTACGTCTTTGCTCGCGGGGGCTCCATGGGTCCACAACCCCAGACCCTGACAGAAGGATGGATCCCGCCAAGTTACCTCTGCCTGTAGAAGCTGACTTTGCTAGGATTGTGGCTCAGCAGTCTCAACAGATTTCCATGTAGGCCTAGCAACTTAACCAGCTCACCACCATGATGCAGCAGCTATCAGCCGCCCAGCATCAGCGACCAGTCCCTGCAGCGCCTCCCGCTACAGCAACTTCTGCAGAACCCAAACTGCATTTGTCTATGCCATCCAAATATGATGGAGACGCCAAGTCGTGAAGGGGCTTCAATACCCAGTGCGCACTGCACATGGAGTTGATGTCCACGCAGTTCACTACAGAGAGGTGTAAGGTGGCATTCGTGGTTGGCCTACTGTCCGGGAAAGCCCTGGCATGGGACACACCCGTCTGGGACAGGGAAAACCTGGTCACTGCCAACATCACTGCCTTCCTCACAGAATTCCCATCAGTCTTGGAGCAACCAGCACAGCATTTTCAGCAAAGACTGCCCTGTTGAATTTGCGCCAAGGGGACTTGTCAGTTGGCAACTATGTGGTTCAATTCCGCACTATGGCCTCCAAGCTTTATTGGAATGAAGTGGCCTTGACTGCCACCTTTAAGAAAGGTCTGTCTAGTCATATCAAAGAGTGCTGTCTGCACGGGATCTGCCATCTTCTGAGTTATCTAATCTCTCCTGCCCACTAGATAGACTTCTGGTTACCAGAGCACATGGAGGAGCAGCACCTAGAAAACACACAGACCAGGACCCGTTGTCTGCCATGCTTTGCTCCTGTTTTCCAAAGACCACCTTGCCACCCTCATTGCCTGCTGCTGAGGAGGCCATGCAAGTGGATAAAACTCCATCCACAGCATCCAGGAAACTCTTGCACGTAGGGTTTCTGGGAGAAGTGTCCCTAGGTGAGAGCAAAGCTTCTCCACGCCTGAACATACCTGTCCTACTCAGCTCTGTGACTAGTAGCCAGTTTAGTACTTCTGCCTTTCTGGTTCTGAAGGAAACTTTGTGGATGCTGCCCTGTTCTTACAGGGTCATCTTCTTGTGGTCGTCTTAAGAAACAGCTGGTCATCTCATCCATCACTTTTTAGATCTTCTGTGATTTGGTCCGGTTTGGCTCCTCGGTAGGAGCTGGAGCCGTTCTCACCCAGAAAGGGCCCAAAGGCTGAACTCTCACTTGCGGCTTCTTCTCAAAAACCTTCTCAGCTGCAGAGAAAAACGACTCCATTGGTGATCGGGAGCTTCTGGCCATAAAGCTTGACTTGAAGGAGTGGCGTTAGCTACTGGGAGGAGCACTTCATCCGATTTGTATCTATACTGACCACAAGAATCTCCTTTTTCTCCAGACGGCATAACGCCTCAATCGACGACAGGCTCGTTAGTCTGTCTTCTTTTCTCACTTTGACATTCTTCTCTGCTGGATGAATATAGATCAGGAAGTCAAAGCCAATGTCCTCTCCGATGTAATTGGGGATGAACCAGGTTGTAAACATATTGTTCCCCCAGAACGTCTTTTTGTTGCCGCTACTGTGGATCTACAGCAAATTCCTCCTGGCAAGACCTATGTCTGACCTGCTCTTCAGAAGACTATATATTTCGGGGACATTGCTCTCGTGTGAATGGGCACCCTGGGACTCAGAGATCTGCCACTCCCATCTCTTGTTTATAATGGTGGCCTGGTCTGGTCAAGGATGTACAAGACTTTGTGAGTTCCTGTGCTTCCTGTTCCTGAAATAAGTTGTCATGTCTCAAGCCAGCGGGTCTGATCATGCCACTGCCTATACCCAGCTGCCCTTGGACTCAGGTGGCCATGAACTTTTTTACGGATTTTCCGCCATCTTCTGATGTGGTCACAGACCATTTCTCCAAAATGTCTCATTTCATTCCTCTGCCTAGTCTGCCGTCAGCTCCTCCTCATGCCAGCTTGTTCTTTCTCCACATATTCCGACTTCATGGGCTTCCTTAGCACATTGTTTTGAAACGAGGGTCCATTTTGTTTCTCAATTGTGGCATTCTTTATTAAACCAACTGCAAGTAAAGTTGGACTTCTCTTCGACCTAACATACGCAGTCTAACGGGTAAGGGGAGAGAGTCAATCAGGCTCTGGGCTGCTAACTGTCAGAACTCGCAAATTGTTCTGATGGGATCAGGTTTCAGGCTTCTGTGCCGGTAAACTACACGCAGAGCTTTCTGTGATTGACAGCTCCATTTCTGATCTTTGAGAAAGCTGGGTATGTCCTTGAACTCGTTTTGTCTGCAGCTGCGGTTTGAGTGATGGACGGTTGAGCCAGTCAGTGCTGGAGGCAGTGTCCATTGCTCCCATATATTCTGCCCAGCTTCTTAATTGGGTGCTGGTTATTTCAGTCTCCTTTGATCTCTAGTGCTCTTGCTTTTGCGGTTCTCGCTATTCTGTGTATTGACTTCTGCTTTGCCTACTGACCATTCTATTTGATATCCGATTCTGTACCTTTGGCGCCATCTTGGTTTTGACCAAGTTTGTTTGACTCGGCTTGCCTGTCTGTATCTGTTGTTTGTCTCTCAATATCATTTATCTCCTAGTTTGACCCCACTTTCCTGTCTCAGTCTTGTGTCTTGTGATAGCAGGTTCGCCCTTGTCAGGGCAGTTTATCTGCTGCAGGCAGGGCCTTAGCCCGCAGGGACATCTCAGCATGAGTTGGCCACCACTTACCTAGTCTGACAGCTAGCGCCAAGCCAAGTTGTGGTTGCACATTCGCTGGACAGGTACTGATACTATCTATGGCACTTTGTTTCCGCTCGCTCGACAGGACAACTGGTCCACCTTGATAACTTGAGCGGAATTGTTCAATAAGGAATTGTTCAATAATGGACGGGTCTAGGAATAAATAGAGGGGAGCAAGCAACAGCACCTTAGCTCACTCCGCATCCTCCAACTCTTCTGGGGCTGGGTCATCACCCCACTGATAGGAAGATGTCGGACGAGGATTTCTCGCTTGGGAACCCGGAAGGGGCTCATCTGCCAGACCATCTCCCATCACGGAGGACCCCTGGGATCCAGTAGCGCTGGTGGCTGATAAGATGGCCAGGGTGATCCCCTGGACCATGCCTGGTCCATGGATAGATATTTGACCCACGCTCACAATCACGGTGGACAGGGCACTTACGTGGGTCGCCATCTGGGGAGTTGCAGCCCAGCAAGAGATGGGAGGCTCTGGCCAAAGGATTCTCTGGAGAGTGAATATAGTAATGTTGTTCTTTGGGGTCCGGAATCCGGAAGCCCAGGGACCCTGTGGCCCCTCTTGGAGGCTGAACTCAATCCACTCCAACGGCTTGAGGTTGTGGAGTCGCGATGGGAGGTCAGGTCACTTAATGGAGAGGCAGGGGATGAACACCTCCCACCCAGTAAAGTCCTCAGTGGCAAACTCATACCCTTTCTTGAAGTTGAAGGCCCATACTTGGCCCATTGTATGGTCCAGGCACCTTTGGTGGATCGACTAGCCACCACGAAGCTTTGGACCTCCCGCTCTAGCCAACGCTGGTCTAAGATGGATATCTTGTAGGTTCCGGCAGAGGGTCTCACTATGGACACTAGGCTGCTGAGCCACTGAGCGTGTCTCCTGGGCCACAGGCTTGAGCCTTGCAGGTGCGGGGAAAGGAGCCACCACCGGTGGGATAACACCCGAGACTTGCTGCCAGCTTGCTGGAGGCTCCGGTACCTCAGGTGGTGTCTTCCGGCTTTGGATCACCTCCATGATTGCTTCTTGTGGGAGAACACCAGCCTTGACTCTCGGCACCAACGTGGTTATTGGAAGAGGCAGCAGGAACCGCCCAAGCAGGGAGCCCCGTTCCTTCACTGAACCCAGATACATGTTCAGGACAGAGACCCAAGTTAATCCTTGCTGAAACCGTTGAGAGAAGGACAGCCACTGGATGGGATGTGCTGCCACCATGATGACAGTTTTAAATGCCTGGAGGAATTTGGGTGTATCCTCCAGGGGGAGCAGTCATGGTCTCGCCATGATTAACGCTTCCTGATAAATGCACGTGGCATGTTGGAGCTCCTCTCCTATATTGAGGTACAGCAGGAAGTCCTCCCACCAGGGGGTGGGGCTTGGGTAATTCCCATCAGGAGCTGTGGCGGACTCAATTTTCTCCTGCGCCACAGAGTCCTCATGCAGGATTCGCGCCATTCGTGCATGGGTGGAGCTCAGCAAGCAGCCTGGGTTTCCAGCCCTATCAATTCAGAGTTCATAGTCGGTCAGTTCTGGAGGAGGGAAGCATGTTACCTTGAACCGATTCAGAAGTGCCCCTTAGCATGAAATTATTTCTTCTGTCTCTGTCCTCAGAGTTGACTAATTTTGCTTAGATGGCACATATCTTTTCTTAAGAGGTGTTATGTGAGTCCACCAGACTATTATGACTCAATTTTTGCTTCAGCGTGTGACACTCTGTCCCCAATATTGTTAACCTCTGCTTGAATTAGAACATTCAGGCAGGATAAGTATTTGTGGAGACCGGGCCTGTTTTAGACAAAGTGGGGCCCTGGGCAAAACTAAAAGTGGGGCCCCAAAATAAAACTATTTTATGACCAGTCAGAGGACCCTTTAGTAAGGTAAAATACTGTAGTATGGGAGAATTCTATAGGAGATAGATGAATGGGCAGCACGGTGGCTTAGTGGTTAGCACTACAGCCTTGCAGCGCTGGTCAACATCTGCAAAGAGTTTGTATGTTCTCTAGGTGTTTGTGTGGGTTTTCTCCAAGTCCTCCGGTTTCCTCCAACACTCCAAAAACTTACTGGTAGGCTGATTAGATTGTGAGCCCCCTGGGGACAGAGACTGATCTGGCAACTCTGTGCAGCGCTGTGTAATCTGTGTGCGTTATATAAATAAAGAATTATTAATTATAATTATTATGATAGAAGATAAATATGAAAGATGATAGAGATTTCTAGATGCAGAATATAAAGTAGGTGATATACACTCACCGGCCACTTTATTAGGTACACCATGCTAGTAACGGGTTGGACCCCCTTTTGCCTTCAGAACTGCCTCAATTCTTCGTGGCATAGATTCAACAAGGTGCTGGAAGCTCCTCAGAGATTTTGGTCCATATTGACATGATGGCATCACACAGTTGCCGCAGATTTGTCGGCTGCACATCCATGATGCGAATCTCCCGTTCCACCACATCCCAAAGATGCTCTATTGGATTGAGATCTGGTGACTGTGGAGGCCATTTGAGTACAGTGACCTCATTGTCATGTTCAAGAAACCAGTCTGAGATGATTCCAGCTTTATGACATGGCGCATTATCCTGCTGAAAGTAGCCATCAGATGTTACAGGGTACATTGTGCTCATAAAGGGATGGACATGGTCAGCAACAATACTCAGGTAGGCTGTGGCGTTGCAACGATGCTCAATTAGTACCAAGGGGCCCAAAGAGTGCCAAGAAAATATTCCCCGCACCATGACACCACCACCACCAGCCTGAACCGTTGATACAAAGCAGGATGGATCCATGCTTTCATGTTGTTGACGCTAAATTCTGACCCTACCATCCGAATGTCGCAGCAGAAATCGAGACTCATCAGACCAGGCAACGTTTTTCCAATCTTCAATGAGCTTGTGCAAATTGTAGCCTCAGTTTCCTGTTCTTAGCTGAAAGGAGTGGCACCCGGTGTGGTCTTCTGCTGCTGTAGCCCATCTGCCTCAAAGTTGGACGTACTGTGCATTCAGAGATGCTCTTCTGCCTACCTTGGTTGTAACGGGTGGCGATTTGAGTCACTGTTGCCTTTCTATCAGCTCGAACCAATCTGCCCATTCTCCTCTGACCTCTGGCATCAACAAGGCATTTCCGCCCACAGAACTGCCGCTCACTGGATGTTTTTTCTTTTTCGGACCATTCTCTGTAAACCCTAGAGATGGTTGTGCGTGAAAATCCCAGTAGATCAGCAGTTTCTGAAATACTCAGACCAGCCCTTCTGGCACCAACAACCATGCCACGTTCAAAGGCCTCAAATCACCTTTCTTCCCCATACTGATGCTCGGTTTGAACTGCAGGAGATTGTCTTGACCATGTCTACATGCCTAAATGCACCAAGTTGCCGCCATGTGATTGGCTGATTAGAAATTAAGTGTTAACGAGCAGTTGGACAGGTGTGCCTAATAAAGTGGCCGGTGAGTGTATACAGGAGATGGATACAAGAGATAAATACAGGAGGAGAGAAATAGAAGATTGATTGAAAAATTGAGAAAAAGCAAGATATATAAATGGTCAGATTATAGGAGATAGATAACTAGACAAATAGATATATAGACATATTTTGTTGCGTTATTGTCCTGACCAATTTTGAGAATTTTGATTTTTACAAATAAAATTGAAATTACAGCAAAAAGAATTAAAGTAAACAGCAAGAAACCAAATATTTTCTGACAGCAGACACTTGCCCCATTTTCAAAATTGCATTAAAGAGTTTATAAACATTTTATTAAAAATACTTATAATTTGACTTTGATGGCAAAAAAATTTGCTCCAAACAAAAATATTTACCTTCACATCTCCTAAATGTAATAGATGGACAAGTGTAGAGTTAACAAATGTCCCATATTGATATGTTCACATGAATGAATCATCATAATATCACTAAAACTGAAATAACTAAATATCTGCTTTTCAGCTACAACCTACCTGCTAAATATATCAATAAAACAGATTAAAAAGTAAAGGCACCCGTAAAACCTTTGTAATTTTGAAAGCAAACAATCAGGCGATGCATTTGGCAATTAACATTTGACCACCCTCATGTAACTTTGCGACAAACACAAAAAGTGCATGGAAAATACCTTGATGCATTGTGTGCCCCCTAAGGCTATATTCACACTGCCGTTGCCCGCCCGTACCGTACCGTAGCGGGCAACGGCAGTGTACGGGGAGAGGAGGAGGAAGTGAGCGCAGCTCACCCCCGCCCCTCTCCATAGCAACCTATGGCGCACGGCCCCGTATTACGGGAAAAGATAGGACAGGTCCTATCTTTTTCCCGGGTACGGAACGGTACGGTGCCGCACGTGTGCTGCACCGTACCGCTCCCGTAGGGTGCCGTGCGCCCATAGGAGTGTATGGGGGACGTATATCGGCCGTATATACGTCGGCCGTATATACGTCCCCCATACGTTCGTGTGAATGTAGCCTTACACAATGGTAACCCAAATAAATAACTATATATCCATAACCCAAGCTAATGAGATAACAAAAGTCACTGTTAGATGTCGCCAACACACTCTTTGGGAGAGGGTGAAAAAGTCTAACAACCCGTGAAGTTGCAGCACAGAGTGGCTCTGGTAAGCTCTTCAGGCTTATAAGTATCATTTTAAAAAGTTGATTTTCGTAGGAAGGAGGCCATGGATAACACAAATAAGAAGATTACCACAGTCACTGTTTATCATGATGGTAGAGGGTTGTGTGACTTTGGTATTGTCAGTGTTCTCCATTTATATTGTTCTTTCGTTGAAATAATATATAATTTAACAAAGCTGTTAACTTACCTTCTGTAATAAGAACCAACCCTAAAAAACAGAATATAAGAAGAGTCATCAGATATAATATAATTCTAGTACATTTCTCATAGGAAATTACTACAGGTTTGGACCACCATTAATTTTTATTTATTGTAAAATAGTAAGATTATTACTATAACCCAAAAGACTTATTTCTTCTACCTGGGCTACCAAGGGCTGGAGTTAGGGGAAGTAGGGGTGGACTGGGCAATTTCCCATGGCCACTATCATCCAAGGGGCCCCCTGCTGGAATACTTCTTATTGTGGAGGAGAAAAGGTGTCAGGCGATTGCTGAATTGAGAAGAAGAGGGGCATGAGGACTAGTTGTATACTCGAGTGAAAGCTGTAATTTACACCACGTGCTTCTGGGTCACCATCACTGCCACTGGTGCCTATAGCATGGACTTATATTCAAGGTACATACAGCCATACACTTAGACTTGGCAGCTCCCCCCTCCCCCACATTTCTCAACTAAGTTACAGCGCTACGTGCAGTAATAATATGTCATGGAACTGATGCCGATTCAGCTCGGGTTTTCCCACAAAGGCAAGTTAAGTTGCTGATCAGTGGGGGGGGGGGGGGGCTCAGTGCTGAGACCGCCACGCTCACCGATCTCCAAAATTGTTTTTTAACCCACATGATGAATGGCATAAAAAAAAAAATTAAATAACCCACCATAAAATGCAATAGAAAGTGATAAAAAAATATCTGTACAGGCGGTCCCCACGTAAGGACACCCGACTTACAGACGACCCATACTTAAAGACAGACCCCTCTTCCCCCTGTGACCTCTCTAGATGTTACTATAGTCCCAGACTGCAATAATCAGCTGTAAGGTGTCTGTAATGAAGTTTTATTGATAATCCTTGGTCCAATTACAGCAAAAAAATTTGAAATTCCAATTGTTACTGGGGCCAAATTTTTTTTTTGTCTGGGTCTACAATGATAAAATATACAGTTTCGACTTACATATAAATTCAACTTAAGAACAAACCTACGTACCCTATTTTGTACGTAACCTGGGGACTGCCTGTATTAACCCCTTAACAACAAGGCCCTTTTTTGATTTGCATTTCCATTTTTCACTCCCCACATTTAAAAATCTATTTTCCGTTACAGGGTTAAACGCCAGTAAAAAAAAAATGTATTCTATTTTGAAAGATTGGACATTTTGGGATGCGGTGATTTCTAACATGTTTCTGATTTTACATGATTTTACTACTTACTGACAAAGTTGGACCATTCTAAATTTTACGTTCTTGTTGTTTTCATTGCTATGAAGATCTCAAAGGGTTAACAATCCTTAAAAACTGTTTTTGATAATTTGAGGGGTGCAGATTTGAAAATGTTAAAAAGATTTCAAATGTCATTACAAACAATAATGATCCCCAAGAAAGGAAATTTTGAAAACTCCTTGAAAAATACAAATCGAACAATGGTTTTCTGGGACATCTAAATAAATTATCCAGACATTTCAAACATTTGGAAAACATAAAGCAGACATATGGGAAATGTTATTTAGAACTCATTTTGGTTGTAAAACTATCTGTTTCAAAACGAGATCATTTTGAAAAAAATTTGTACCTTTTTTAAATAAATAAATAAACAAATCTTAACAGAAAAATTATTTTTTTTTAAAAAAAGGCCGGTAATTGACATTTTGAGCAATTCCTTCAGTTTTTTTTAGGAGATGGAGGGAGATTAAAGACACAAACAGGGCCACCATCATGGGGGTTTGGTGTGACTGTGTTCAGGGGGCCCCAAGGAGGACAAAGGGCCCCAAGTCACAGAAAAAAAACCCTACTTCCCAGGTGCAGGGAGCTTACTGTGCGCTTAGGGCATTCTGTGAATGGGCCCAAAACTTGGAGATAGATAACTAATAACTAAGATAATGGCATTATCTTATAAGACGATTCCGTCTAAAGTTCATTTATCACATGTTTTTTGTTATAAGCCAGGCCTGCAGGAGGCGCTCCAACACATCTGCGTTATTCAGCTTTCTCTCTCAGTATTAGTATCTGACCTAATCAGACTCCTGTTTCTTGCTACCAAATATTCTGTATAATATAGACAAAGCAGCCGTGCTTGGACCTATCCACCTATCAAAGACATTGGTACCAATTCTATGCGTACTGAAAATGCTGTCACCATCGGAGACCGAACGTCTGCTTCAATCCAGAGAGGGACGATGTTTTTTTAACAACAGGGCAAACTGACTTCAAGAAATTCAAAAACAGTAGGATCAGGTCCTACCTCCATATTGGGGCACATTTACTTACGCGGCCACTGGAGTTCACCGGAAGTGCCGTGTTTGATGATTAAGCACCACTAAGTCGTGCGCCCGATATCCGTCATGTGTCGCTTCCCCGCTCAGGTCTGCCCTTTTCTACCCTTTTCTTCCCGGTGTAAGTGCTTGATCTTGCGACCCAATTTGAAAGACAAATCCCATGCTCAGTCCAAATCAGTTGGATCATCCGATGGCCCGCCCCCCCCGATTTCTGTTGCATAAAAGACAGCACCAACATCCGATCGCGTGCGACACAATCCCAGCGCAAACCCCTGTTACATACCCGTCCAAGCTGCGCAAATCTCAGAAAACAGCGAACAGTCTGACGAAAGTGAGATCTGCGACCCTTAGTAAATAAGCTCCATTGTCTGCTCCAACACATTGGGACACATATACTAAGGGTCCGTCGGGCGCATTTCCGTTGGGTTTCCCGAATATTTCCGATTTACCCTGAATTGCACAGTGGTTTTTGGCGTACGCAACGGCGACGACTTTTATGCATATTGGGGGGCAAGGCCGTCGGACAACCCATCTGATTGGGACAAACCGCGGAAATTTTAATTCAAATTGTGTCACAAGATCAGCACTCACATACACCGGGAAGAAGAAGGTGAACTCCGGCGGACCTCAGCGGGGGAAACGACACATGGAGGATAACGGGGCGCACGATCTTAGTGAATTGCGGCAGCTCCGAATCCTCGTTGGACAACGCACCTCGGGGTTCCTGTTGGGAGGGGTAAGTAAATGTGCCCCATTCCCTCTCCCCCGGTGATAACTATGTTAGAAAGTAGATGTAAAGGGCTGGTTTGTGCCGTGGATCTAGTGAGTGCCGCATATTTCTGCTCTCTGTGTCAGTTGTTCAAATCAGACATTAGACCCCGTGCACAATCATATTGAAGGATGTATGATGGGAGATCCGATGAGTAGCCGGGAACTTGTAGTATTATCCAGTTTTTATAGAACCCTCTCCTTTGATTCAGCAATGGAAGAACATGGAGATGATTGTACTTACAGAGTAATAACACGGACGTCTCTCCAGACATGATGCTGTAGATGGAAGTGAAGCTGCGGAGGAGTAGAAAAAGAAAGCAGAATTTTGTCCGAATGATCTTATATTTCACAAGAAGGAAAGAAGGAAGTAGAGTTGTGCAGGAATTTCACTTCATACCTTATGAGATTGTTACATCAATAGGCTTGTGGTCAAAATCAAAGGTATATAAGACTCACATCGACCCCTGCCCTGAACTGATGAGTCATTTTTGGAATAAATGCTACAGTGAGAGCAATAGTGTCAATGTGAAAATCGAGTCGTGTACCACGGATATCTGGGGTAGTCCAAAAAATCCATCAATATAAAACATTTTAAGGAAAATTATGCAGACTACCGTATATAATGGTTTATAAGCCCCCCAAAAAAGAGCTGAAAAAGCCCAACTCGCTTTATACTGGAGTGTATAAAAAAACTTACGTACTCACTTTCCGGTGCTCCACACAGCTCCTCTTCCTTGTTGACTTCACGTGTAGTCGTGCATGAGCTCAGGTCGCTGGCGCACACCATGACATCACAACCACGTCATAGTGTGTGCCGATGGGCAGAGCACAAGGACGCGTCTATGCACGCACTGCTGTACATGAAGAAGATACTGAAGCAGAGCCGCACGGAGCATTGGAAGGTGAGTATGTACGTTTATTTTTTTTATACACCAGGGAGCTGCATCGGGCATTTCATTACTAGGGCGTCTTCTGTCTCGGCTAATACGAGAGTATATACTGTCATCCCAGAAATGAGAATTCAGGAGAAAATGTATTTCCAAGAAAAAAAAATTCACAATCTTGAATTCTGATAAACTCTAATTTTAAGGGGAGGTTAATTTCAACATTAACATTTTGAGAGAATCAAAAATAAAATCCAGAAAATCACATTGTATAAATGATATAAATGTATTTGCATTTTGCAGTGAGACATAAGGATTTGATCCCTCTTTCCAATAAGTACTTAGTACTTGG
Source organism: Engystomops pustulosus (assembly GCF_040894005.1). Taxonomy (NCBI): domain Eukaryota; kingdom Metazoa; phylum Chordata; class Amphibia; order Anura; family Leptodactylidae; genus Engystomops; species Engystomops pustulosus. The sequence goes on along the minus strand of NC_092417.1, from coordinate 14,763,925 downwards.
TGGCAAAATTGTTGGCAGCGCAGCCGTCAGACATGTTTTGTAGTTGATGATGAGGTCTGTGCACATGTCAGGAAGAATTTTTTTCCTTTCCTCTTTGCAGATCATCTCTAAATCTTTAAAGAGGAATTCCAGGAAGAAGCAGAATTCATATATAGAAGGGTTTTTTAAAATCTAAGGTAATATGTAATTAGTTGTTGATCAACACCTTAGGACGTGTGTGCATGGAGAGTGTTCCCGGGCTGAGCCCTCTCCATAGCCAATAAGTCTGTGCTGCATATTGCAGCAAACACTTACCAGTAACACCTGAGATCAATGCTAGCACCGATTGAGGGTGTTATCCTGTCCATCACCGCCGGCAAAGCTGCCGGCATCTTCAAAAAGATGGCCATCTTGGTGAAGATGGTCCCTCCCTGTGACGTCAGTGGGGAGCGTGATTAGTTGCCATGATAGCCTAAGGTCTTCTGAAGACCGGAGACTCTCGTTTAACCCTTTAACCCAGCGATTTGCACAATGTAATGAATGAGGAGGAAAATCCCCATATACTGCCACACTGTAGTGCACAATCAGACAACCTAGGGTTAAAGTACCCTGGGGGTCTGAAAAATAGTAAAAATGAAAATAAAATAAAGTTAAAAATACATGTATATTAAAAAAACCCTAAAAATTTAAATCACACCCCTTTCCCTAGAAGTCATATAAATATAAATAAACAGTTAAAATCATAAACACATTAGGTATCGCCACGTCCGAAAATGCCCGATCTATCAAAATATAAAAACGGTTTTCACTGTGTTTAACCCTGTGACAGAAAATGGCGCCAAAGTCGAAAATGGCACTTTTTTTGCCATATAAAAAATTCTATAAAAAGTGATCAAAATGTCGTAGTCTTAAAAATGGTCGCATTGAGTACATCATCAAAAGTGGCAAAATATTACACCACCCACAGCTCCGTACACCAAAGTATGAAAAGGTTATTAGTGCCAGAAGACGGCAAAATCAGAAAAGAAATTTTGTCCGGGAAGGTTTTCATTTATGTAAAAATTTTTGTAATGTATGAAAACATTATAAAACCCATATAAATTTGTTATCCCCGTGATTGCACCGACCCAAAGAATAAATTAAACATGTAATTTGGGGCGTACAGTGAGAGCAGTAAAATCCAAGTTCACACGAAAACAGCGTAAATGGGAGTCCTATATGGACCGCTATTTAGGGCAAATGCAGATAATGCAATAAAACAGTTTCATGGAATGTAAAGGGCTTTGATTTTTTAATTCAAATTAATTCCTTTATATAGCGCACACAGATTATGCAGCGCTACACAGCGTTTGCCAAATCAGCCTTCATTATTCCCAGAAATGCTCTATGGTCACCAATTACAATATGCTCCCACTCAGTTTCTGCTAATGGCCATGTTCTCCATGTACTGTTAGACACACCAATGGGAGTTCTAAGCTTGTATAATGTATATGCACTAACATGCATTTTATTCCTCCCTGATAGCACTCACAGATAGTAGTCACAGACAACTGCAACACCCCTGCCAATGCATAGGCAGGCTGGTAGTTGTGAATAGCGCCCTCTCCAGGTCTAAAGCTGTTAGGGGGAGTCATGAACCCTCTAGGACAGTGGTGGAGAACCTATGGCACGGGTGCCAAAGGTGGCACTCAGAGCCCTTTCTATGGGCACCCGCACCTTCACCCCCAACGCAGCATTCACCAAACAGGACTCAAAGCCTCTTGCACTCCTGGGCAGCCCAGGACCCTGGTAGGAAGCTACAATGATAATCCGAAATTCTCCTTCTTTTTACTGTATAGGTGTCCTCTGGTGCTTATCCACTTTAAACCTATGACAGAGCAGAGAGTAATAAGTTACTGCCTAAATTGTTGCATTGGCACTTTGCAAAAAATATAGGGGTTTTGGTTGTAGTTTGGGCACTCTGTGTCTAAAAGGTTTGCCATCACTGCTCTAGGATGTTTCTAGAACTTGGGATATTGTGTAGTTGCAGCTGTAGCTACTGAATGGCAAGGCAACAAATAACATTGTGATATGTAATTGTCCAATGATGTCTATGTAACACAAGCTGAAAGGTGATTGGAGAGGTGCTACCACCTGACCAGGGAGTATATAAACTATTCGGAAGAACATGATCAGTCTGTCCTTGTTTAGAGTCTGCAGACAGAACCAGACCTCATGGTCTGTCTGCCACAACCAGCGTCCTGATTCCAGGAATTGCAGCTGTCTCAGGCCTCTGCACAGCACCCAGGGAAAGTCCGCAGACTTTAGCCCAGAACTGAGCTCCACCACCCGGACTTAGTTCCATCTGCACCAGCCCAGCCTGAACCTACTACCAGGCTTTATGTAACCTTCCTGGGGACCAACTCTCCATGACTCCTCCAAGTTAAGAATCTGCTGTTCATCGTTTTGGCCATTGCCTGCTGTTCAATAAAGAACTGTAAGTTGATTTGCATAACGTTGTCTCCATCTGATCCCTGGATACGGCTGTTGACCACCACGGGTTTCCCCATCCATTACCCAGGGACTTATCTTACAGACACCTCAAGAGTTGCCCCAGGAAGAAACCACTGCATCAGCCTCTCCCTCCATATTTCTTGCACACCACCTGCTGGAGACCTGCCAGGCTGTAGGTCAGCCCTCTGATCCCCATACCAAGCACCATGACCGCACTGTGCCCTAGGCCGCACAAGCCAATCTGTAGGGCAAGATGAGCAGGGTATCCTCAAATGCAATCAGAGACCCCTTATAGAATTGTTAGGCATGTACTGTGTCATAATATCTCTAGATATTAGGGGCTTCTATAGGGTACCCTATAGGGTATCTAATGCTTCTCAAACTTACTCTTAGGTTTAAGGTACTAATACTCCTCTAATTGTAATGTTGTGAAACCTCTACTTATTTGATTTATTTAGTATAATGTTACATTAGCACTCAGGGAATAGAGCAATCAGTTGAAACTTCATTGTAGCAGGTCATTCCTCCAGCTGTTATATTAGGAAATAACTTGGTTGTACTGTCCTATTACAACATCGATGGGATCGCTCACATGCCACTGTGGGCAATGGTTGGCTGATCGCGTGTATTAGTAGCGTGCTCCCTCACTTCCCCATGACTGCTCACATATGTGACACTGTGCTGTGCCAACTGTTAAATTTACTTGTATCTGCTGACAAAATAAAAAAATAGAGGTTTCACTGATTGCTCCATTCCCAGTCTGCAAACACATGTTACATCATGCTAAATAAATCGTAGAAATAGATATTTCACAACAATTAAAAGAAGTATCAATGAAGCTTACCTAAACCTAAAAGCAAGTCTGCAGAGCATTAGATACCCTATAACAGTGATGGCGAACCTTTTAGAGGCCGAGTGCCCAAACTGAAACCCAAAACCCTGCTTATTTATCGCGAGGTGCCAACCAAAAATTATAGCAGTAACTTATTGCTCCCTGTTCAACAACTTTCAATCATATTGGCCTCCTGAGAACAGCAACACAGTAGAAAGATGGAAAATTTTCATCATTTTAGCTTTTTTCCAGTTTCCCTCTGTACACAGAGAATCATGGGGCCGGCAAGAGATCCTCCAAAAATTATTCGACCCTGTCTAATTCTCCCTCTTCCTACAGTCCCAAGTAGCAAAGTCAGTATCAAAATATGACTGAAAGCAGCATATTTTAAGTTGCTTGAAACTGCAGGAAGATTCTTTGAGTCCGGTCTGGTGTGCTGGGGCGATGGCCCGGGTGCCCACAGAAAGGGCTTTGAGTGCCGCCTCTGGCACCCGTGCCATAGGTTCGCCACCACTGCCCTATAATATAGAAGTCCCTAATCAACAGCTAATATCAAGAAATATTATGACACAGTATCCTTCGAGTATCCCCTCAACAGGGGACTTGTACTAGGGGACTTACTAGGGGACTTGTACGCTTAAAGGAAATCAACCACTGCAAAAACCTAAACTCAGAAATACTCACCTCCGCTCCTCTTCATCTTCATCCTGGCGATGTCTGTCGCCAGTCTTGACTTACAGGGATCAACTGGAAAACAAACTTATAATTAGCAGCACAGAGGACAGGGTCAAGATGTCCAGTGCTCAGGGCTGCTAATTAAGCACGCCCTCCTCACGCGTGACCTCACCTCCCTCTCCCATGCTCCCAGCATATTTACTGCAGTTATTATTTATACATTAGTTATAGTATTTCAGGGTTAGTTTTCGATAAAACCTTTAACCATATGAGTGTGAAGTTCTTTAACTTCTCCAGTTATACAGTGAACCCTCAGTGAGGTCGGAGAAGGGGCAAGTAAAAAAATATTGGAAGTACTTGCCTTTCTCCAGCACCATATTAATCCTTAAACATGGCCCCACAGCCCATTGTTTATATCTTTGGCTTGTTAGTGGACAATTAGTTGTCACATGATGGAGAACAATGACATTGGGTGGTCGTAGTTTTTGTGTGGCATGTTATTAGTATCAACATGCCATCAGCATTCTATACTAGAACAACCAAACAAAAATTAGATGAGATGAGATGTTTTTAGGGTGTTGCAGGGTAAGCATAGCTTCGAGGGTGAGTTTGGTGGTCCTTTATTTAGCTCCATTAAACTTTCCATCAATTTTAACCATCTTCCCTGTCCCTGCTGAAGAAAATCCCAAACCATGATGCTGTCCTCACCGTGTGTGACAGTGGGGTGGTGGCCCCACCATGTGTGACAGTGGGGATGGTACCACCACCATGTGTGACAGTGGGGATGGTGCCACCACCATGTGTGACAGTGGGGATGGTGCCCCTGCCATTTGTGACAGTGGGGATGGTGCCCCCACCATGTGTGACAGTGGGGATGGTACCACCACCATGTGTGACAGTGGGGATAGTGCCCCCACCATGTGTGACAGTGGGGATGGTGCCACCGCCATGTCTGACAGTGGGGATGGTGTGTTCAGGGTGATGTGACAGATGGCTTGTGGCAAACTTAAAACAAGACATTTTACGGATATCTTTGAGATATGCTTTCTTCTTGCCGCTCATCCATAAAGGGCAGATTTGAGCAGTGTAGGACTGATTGTTATCCTATGGACAGACTCTTCCACATTAGCTGTAGATCTCTGCACGTCATCCAGAGGGATCATCATCTCTGATCAGTCTTCTCCTTGTGTGAGAAGATGGTTAGAGGGACAGTCGGGTCTTGGTAGATTTTCAGGGTCTGATCCTCCTTCCATTACAATATGAGGCTTGCACTCGGCTCCTTGGGATGTTTAAAGTTTGTGAAATCTTTTTATATCCAAATTTGGCTTTAAACTTCTCCACAACAGCATCACGGACCTGCCTGGTGTATTCCTTCATGATGCAGAACCCCGAGACTCACAGAGCAGGAGGATTTATACAGAGAACTAATTACACATAGGTGGATTATATTTATCATCAGTTATTTAGGAAATTGGATCACTCAGAGATCAGAGACTGAACTTCTGGAGGGAGTTTGCTGCACTGAAAGTAAAGAAGCCAAACAATATTACACCCCCACTTTTCAGTCTTTTATTTTTTACAAAAGTTCAAAATATCCAATAAATTTTGTTCCACTTCACAATTGTTTTCCAATTCTTCACCAAAAAATCTTTGTATGAAAGAAAAGGTATAAAAGTTTAAGGAGGCCCCATAATCTCGCAAGGCAGTGTAACTGAAGTCTTAACAGAGATGTGAACTGGTCTGTACTTATATTACCTACAAATGGGTACTGGACTGTCAAAAAGATTTCATAAAAATCTCAAATGGCTAAAGAATCAATATAGCAAACTATGAAATCAATAAAAAATAATGAAAACACACCTAGTAACAGTTAATTACATAAGTATAAAAATACTGTATATACTCAAATATAAGCGGACCTAAGTATATGAGGAGGTACCCAATTTTAACACAAAAAATTGGGAAAACCTATTGACTCAAGTAAAAGCCGAGGGTGGGAAATGCATTGGTCACAGCCTCCCAGTATATAGCCAGAAACCCCTAGTAGTATATAGCCAGCCTCCAGTAGTATATAGCCAGCCCCCTGTAGTATATAGCCTGCCAGCCCCCTGTAGTATATAGCCTGCCAGCCCCTTGTATATAGCCAGCCAGCGCCTGTAGTAAAAGAAAACACTCTACTCACCTTTCCGACGTCCCCTGTAGGTCCTTTTCTACTTCGATGCTGCCTCGGGTCCTTCTGTCCTCTTCGGGTTCTTCCGGTCCTCTTCAGCTCCTCTTCGGGACGTTCCACTCTGCTTCGGGTCTTTGTGCTCGGCCAGCACACAAAATGATGGAAACCTCTTACCGAAGCCATTGTTTGTGAGCCGCCAGCATCGTGAGGGGACCCAACGAGGAGCGGAACTTCCCAAAGAGGAGCGGAACTTCCCAAAGTGGAGCCGAAAAGTAATGGAAGAACCAGAAGAGGATCTTAAGGACCTGAGGCAGCGCCAGAGCATCGAATGCAGAAGAGGACCTACGGGGAATGTCGGAAAGGTGCGTACAGTGTTATTTTTTTTTATAGACTCGAGAAGAAGCCGAGTTAGGGTTTTTCAGCAAAAAATTTTGTGCTGAAAAACACGGCTTATACTCGAGTATATACAGTATTTTTAATTGGCAAACCATATAATGAAAACAATTAATACATGTTTTGTACAATTTAGCGAGAGAACCAAAGACAAAAGGAACTGCTTTATCTTTTGCAGTGTTGGGAGCCAACAAATTCATGATACAGAGAGACATGGGGCATGCACTAGACTGTGAACGTATCCAATACAAAGAAAACAGAAAACTTATACTAAAATAATACATATTCACAGTTACAGTGAATTATACTTTAACACTCTGGGGGTCCTGAATAGCCTGATTTTGCCAGGGTAAGAGGATCACTCACAAATTTGTTGTCCAAGTCTGTACCATTATATTTCCCTTCTTTAGTATCTGTTCAAAACATAGTATTTTTGACACAATGCACAGATAGAGGGAGTCACAAGGATAAAAGTGACTATAGGCAAAATACATCTTCCGCCAATGTTACTTTTATACATCTGATAATAACATTGGGTGTAAATTAAGTCCGCCTTGCAGGCATGTGGAGACTTGCAGCCATTGATTCTTCACTTGGGGGTTGTGGGAAATATGCTAATAAGATTTCATGGATGGAATGTGGAAAAGGTTGCCTCTTTAGCTACCTTGTAAGTCATCAAGCATGACTTTCAGGAAGCCTAATGACATGATATGGGATAAAAGACCAATATATCTATTTCAGGAGAAACGGATCCCCCAACTAAGTAGAGATGTCTTTGCCTTCCTTTCCCCTTAACCCTGCAGAGACATCTGAAAGTAAGACAAGGATGTCGGGGGAAGGGGACATTTATCACATCCATTCCTCTTTTTTGCAGATCTTTTGGGGACTTTTTTTGGGAGCATTTATTGATTTTGGGTCTTTTTCACCAGCACCAGACTCATTTGCTTAATTTTAACAAAACTTATTTTTCCCTAAAAACAAGGGCATAGGAAGCTTAAAGGAGAGCAGATGTAATTAAGATTTGCAAATGAGACTTAAAATAGAAAAGGTGACTTTATGGATGACTCTGACTATGAATGTAAATGCACTTACCAGAGGGAAGAGGACTTGAAACAATAATTGTGTGATGACGTTTTTCCAACTATATTGTACAGATGATACACTAATAATTTCTATATTAAATCCTGCATTTACCTTCTACAGATACAGAAGTTTCATCTTCATATTGGCTATTAAGGTAAAGAAATTTCCTACATCTATAAGTCCCGGCAGTCGTCCCGGTTACATTACTGATATTATATTCTGCATCATCTCCCCAGTCTCTAATGACTTCATTATCTTTATAGAAAGTTGTCCGTCCTCCGGGGAATCCAGGATAGTGGTGACATCTTATATTTAGGTCATCTCCTTCATAGACATATAGAGGGGTCTGCAGGATGACATAACCTGTAATACACAATGATAGAAGATGAGGGAGACATACAGTACAGATCAAAGAGTTTTCTGTATTTTTATGACTTTAAAAGTTGTAGATTAACAATGAAGGCATCAAAACAATGAATTAGCACGTGTGGAATTATATACTCAACAAAAAAGTGTGAACCAACTGAAAATATGTCTTGTGTTCTAGGTTCTTCAGAGTAGCCACCTTTTGCTTTGATTACTGCTTTGCACACTCTTGGCTTCTCTTGATGACCTTCAAGAGGTAGTCACCTGAAATAGTCTTGCAACAGTCCTGAAGGAGTTCCCAGAGATGATTAGCACTTGTTGGCCCTTGCGGTCTAGCTCCACCCAAACCATCTGGATTGGGTTCAGGTCTGGTGACTGTGGAGGCCAGGCCATCACTGGTCAAATAGCCCTTACACAGCCTAGAGGTGCGTTTGGGGTCATTGTGCTGTTTAAAAATAAATGATGGTACAACTAAACGCAAAACGGATGCAATAGCAGCTGCTGCAAGATGCTGTAGTAACCATTGTTAAAGTAATTGGTAGTCATTTGTATATTCTGAATATGACTCCATTTTTGTCTTTGTGTTGTACTTTGTATGAACTTATCATCTTCTTCACTAACCAATAATATGCCGGTGTATTATACATCTTGGCTTGTGGGAGGCTTCCACTGGCCGTGTATGATTGTTAGAAATAATCAGAACCCATGGCAGTTTGAGATGTGGGAGTTTAGTACTCAATATTACATATAATGGTTGATATTGAGAGATCGATGTGGCAGAGGGCTTCTTGGAAGGGTAATAAAGCTTTTCTGTGCCGTACAAAGACACGGTGGTTGGAACCAAAGATCTCAATTTTGGACTCATCAGACCAAAGCAGAGATTTCCACTGGTCTAATTTGGGTTCTTTAGTCCAAACAAGTCTCTTGTTCCTGTTTTGACGGTCCTTAGCAGTGGTTTCCTAGCAGCTATTTTATCATAAAGGCTGCTGCACACAGTCTCCTCTTAGTTGTTGTAGAAATCCTCTGCAGCAGAGGTGACTCTTATCCTCTGCAGCAGAGGTGACTCTTATCCTCTGCAGCAGAGGTGACTCTTATCCTCTGCAGCAGAGGTGACTCTTGGTCTTCCCTTTCTAGGGCAGTCCTCATGTGAGACAGTTTCTTTGTATTGCTTGATGGGTTTTTTAACTGCACTTGGAGACACTTTCAAAGTTTTCCTATTTTTTTAAGACTGACTGACCTTTATTTCTTAAAGTAATGATGGCCAGGTGTTTTTCTTTACTTAGCTGATTTTTTTATAGCCATAATATAAATTCTAACAGTCCATTCAGTAGGACGATCAGCTGTGCATCCACCTGACTTCTGACCAACACAACTGATGGTTCCAAACCCATTCTAAGGCAAGAAATCCCACTAATTACCCCTGACAGGGTACAGGTGATGTGAAAACCTTTTCAGGTCACTACCTCTTGAAGCTCATCAAGAGAAGCTAAGACTGTACAAAGCAGTAATCACAGCAAAAGGAGAAGAAGAAACTAGAATATAAGACATATTTTCATTTGGTTCACACTTTTTTGGTAAGTATATAATTCTACATTTGTTGATTCATTGTTTTGATGCCTTCAGTGTGAATCTACAATTTCTATAGTCATGAAATTACAGAAAACTCTTTGAATGAGAAGGTGTTTTCAAACTTTTGCTCTGTACTGTATATGACCTCTTATCAGTCTGTGTGTGATACAACTTGTTACCTTGTCTGTAGATCTATGATCTGGTAGAGTTACTCACCATGAATAACACCCAGTGTAACAGGGTCACTTATCTCTCCAGGTCTGGTCTGACATCGGTAACTTCCACTGTGTGATGTTCTAGCATCTTGTATTGTATAGGATTTCCCATAGTGTACAGGAGAATTGTCCTTGTACCATATATAATCCATCCCCTCTCCTATAGTAGATCCAACATCACAGGTCATTGTCATCTTCTCTGATGTAAATATCTTCTTGTAGTTGGGAGTGAAGGTCACCACAGGTCTGATGGCGGCTCCTAGAAGACATTGGGAGACATGTATCTTTTTTGTGACATTTTCAGACGCAGTGTTGAATTTATACAGATTTTTTTTTAGTCTCAAATTTTTGTGAGCTTAAATTTCAAAGTTACAAAATAAGCTTAACTCCTCAAATGCCGGATGTATCAAACACTAAAATGCATCTAAACAGCTAAAAGGCAGAGGCACATTTCCAGACTAATGATATATGTTTCCCATTCTGTATTAAAGTCTTGACCCCTTTTCATTTTTGGTATTTCATTTTTTGTTGCCCTACTTAAAAAACATTACATTTTTTATTTTTCCATGTACAGAGCTATATGAAGGATTTTTGCATACTTGCGTACTTTCCAGTGACCCATTAAGGTAGATCTGATGGTAAGTTCCAAGTGACCTTCTAAACCCTATTCTATCTTTCCCTAGTCCTCGAATACTTTCTAAACTAAACTACAGTTTATCTAACTATTATGCTAATTTGTGGCAGAGGCTACTGGGGTGTGGTGTAGCCTCTCCTACCCCATACCTCGGCAGCCTCTGTGATCCCTCCCACTGGCTTGTCCTTGTTACAGGCTTTGGGCCCTAATTCCACATGCTCAGCCCCTTCGGAGCTCTGAACATGTGCAGTAGCTGTGGCTTCAGAGCCGGTGGGGCACCTGAAGGAACCAAAAATGCAGAAAAAGGGAAGCAGTGCAACAAGGATGAACAGTTGGGAGGGATGGCAGAGGCTACTGGGGCATGGAGTAGACTTCCTGTAGAGTGTACTTGGAGCTACGATCACTTCCAAAAGATACTAAAATACTGCAGTATTGAAGATATGGCAAGGTCGCTAGTGACGTTTAGCATCTGCCTCATGCAGACACTCATGCAGAGATCCGGCTGAATGACAGGCCTGGGAGTCATAGCAACCAATAACAGAATAAATGTCTGGCACCCAAGATAGGAATTTTTATGCACTCTTCTTTTATTGAGGAATATTTCACACATATCGACACAATCCCAAAATCAATTTTAATGTTTCGGTCCTATCTCGGTCCTAAACTAGGATATAAGTCACAAAACAAGTATTCAATATACAGGTAGTTTGAAGTAGTATCTGTACAATGATTGGCCATGGAGTCTGGAGCAATGCAGGGGGAAGCTTGTGCACCAAACCATAACCTTTTTCATACAAGAAGTGATGTGTATTCAACTATTGTAGCAACCAATCACTGCCCCTAATAACCTCACATTGGGGTAACAATCAAATCCACAATGGTGGCACACATGCAGAGGCATTTAAAGAGAACCTGTCACGCTTGAAAAAAAAAGCACTAGTATCTGCTGGCCTATGGACTGGTCAGGGCAGTGAGGGGAAGAGGCAGCGCCTCAGACCACCCCTCATGAATACGCTGGACCTCTTTGAGAGTAGTATGGCGTTTCTAGTGTACAGCGTGGCAGTGTCTGCTAGCATTATCGGAGGATTGAAAGCGGACACTGGCGGATTGGCCGTTTTTGGTGGTTTCCTTGTGAGGTCAGTGCCCTTATATGGAGACTGAAGTCACTGGGACCTCCCTACAGCTGAGTATCATAGTTTATAGTTTACATGGTTGAAAAAAGCAACAGTACGAAAAAATGATCCAGCGCTTTATGTTTGGGAAACAAATACTCCAGGTTTTTTATTTCCAAATTCAAGGAAGGGTATAGACATCACATAAACCCCTGTTTTTATTATACTTAACAACATACCTGAGAGAGGCGTTCCTAAACAAATTCCACGTCATGGATTAAGGCGGACCCTGTGGCCCCCTCCCTCTGACGTCCCTTCCCGTTTTCGATTTATTGGCGCTCCCTCTCAGATATGTGTTAGCCTTGACAAAGAGCGCGTGTATGCGCTCGAAACGCATAGGCTGGACAGTGTAGTCCACCACTTGGACGCAGTGCTGGGGTTTATGTGATGTCTATACCCTTCCTTGAATTTGGAAATAAAAAACCTGGAGTATTTGTTTCCCAAACATAAAGCATACTGTTGCTGCCTCACACGCTGGTCACGTGGGATCCGAGTCGCCGGGATAGAAATCTCCTCGGGAAGAGTCCGTAAAGCGGGTGAGAGCAATTTTCCTTTTTTCTCCACACTTTATACTATTGACTTTCATGGTTGAAAAAAGACACTTGTCCATCAAGTTCAACCAAGGAACGGAGGGGATTGGATGAGGAAGGGATTTAGGGGAAACAATTCTATATAACATAACAGTCAATGTTATTTAGGTGTAAAAGGGCATGTAGACCCTTCTTGAAGCTCTCTGCTGTCCCTGCTGTGACCAGCGCCTGAGGCAGGCTATTCCACAGATTGACAGTTCTCATAGTAAAGAAGCCCTGTCGTCTCTGGTGATTAAACCTTGTTTTCTCCAGGCGGAGACAGTGCCCTCTCATCTTTTGATTTGGTTTAATCTGAAACAACTTACCACCATATTTTTGTGCATTAAACTAGATCAACTAAAAGAAGTTTCAAAGTACAACTCATATACAGTACTGGTAGTCCCCGGGTTACGTACAAGATAGGTTCTGTAGGTTTGTTATAAAGTTGAAATTGTATGTAAGTCAGAACTGTATATATTATAATTGTAGCTCCAGCCAAGATCTTTGGTCTCTGTGACAATTGCATTTTAAAAATGTTGGGTTGTCATAAGAACCAGGATTAACAATAAAGCTTCATTACAGACACATCTGATTACAATACGGTCATGTACATGGATCGCAGGGGGCACCCGTGACAGTGTACATGGATCACTGTATTGCCCATTGGAATGCATGGGGCCGTATTCCAGCCGTATGTACACCCGTTTTTATATAGTCGTGTGCATGGGGCCTAAGTCATATTCGCTGCAGTAGAAATCTCAGCCAAGTCAGACTGATCTTTTGGTGCAAAATATTTTTTCTTAACCCATTGTATTTTGTTATAGCTAAAAGCAGTTATTTATTATCCCGGGCATCGCGGGGGCTACAGCTTGTATAGTATAAAGGAAGATAGAACAAAGTTGGTAACTTACCTTCGCGAATGAGAACCAACCCTATAAAACAGAAGAAGAGTCACCAGATATAAAATGGACCTGGTACATTTCTACTTTAGAAGTTATTACACTTTGGTCACAATTTGTGTAAATGTATAACTGACAAATTTTTACTGGAATGCAATAGATTAATTTCTAATGAGAGCAACACACAGTGATTCATAAAACTTTACTTGTATTTATTCCACGCCCTGTACTGAGAAGCTGGAAAAATAATCAAATTCAGCACAATGATGAAAAACACAAAGTTATATGGATATTTAGGTTTAGTTACCTCCTGGTATCATGTGTTTCTGTATTTTTTATTTTGACTTTCTGCCTGTATTCAGACTATCCTTCTGCCTTACAATTATGTACTGCATATGCCCTTTGTTGTGACCAGGCTCTGGAGATTATTTTTCTGTGTATTGTCTTGATCTGGTCTCTGTGATTTGCAATTTGATGCAGAAAGGGAATGTCAACCATTTTTCTCTTCCTGTCTAGGGTAAGGTGAGGTAATCGGGTAGGGACAGCTGGGATGGGGATTAAGTCTTAGAGCCCATTGCCTCTGTCTGTATCCCCTGTTGGTTCCCAGAGCATTACATTACAACTATCCCTGGTTAACGGATCATGTCCTTCAGTGCTACACCTGTACTGTGCCTGAAGATGACTATGATTATAGAGTGTAATAGTAAGTTACTATAACTTTTACATTGTAATAATAACTCTTAGGATACATACACACAGCCGCATTCCCTCCCAGTCGCAGCCAGGCGGGCATACCGCTGGAGAGAGTGCGCTGGAGAGAAGGCGGTGAGCCCTCCATAGAGAAAACCGGTGCACAGCCCGCATACACAGGGAAAGATAGAGCATGCTCAATTTTTTCCCCGGGTACGGGGATTTTTTCCCTTGATAAAAATCTAACTTATTCTATCCGTCTATGTGACGGACATACAAGAGCGTTTTCCTTGTGAGCAGGATAAGATGGGGACAGGTCATTTGAAGTGGATTACTGACCATAATTCTGCCTTATATATTTATATCAAATTGATACAATATTAAGCAAAGTAACTTACACTATTCTTTTATCACTTTCAGGGTAGAGAAACTAAAATCAGCTTTTACAACACAATAAGTACAGGCGGTCCCCTACTTAAGGACACCCGACTTACAGACGTCGCTTAGTTGAAGACAGACCCCTTTGCCCCCTGGTAAAGCTCTCTGGATCCTTTACTATAGTCCCAGGCTGAAGTTATCAGCTGTGAGGTGTCTGTAGTGAAGGTATATGGATTATCCTTGGTTCCAGTACAGCAAAAAATGTTTAAACTCCAATTGTCACTGGGGCCAAAATTTTTTTTGTCTGGATCTAAAAATTATAAAATATACAGTTTCGACTTACATATAAATTCAACTTAAGAACAAACCTATGGACCCAATCTTGTATATAACCCAGGGGACAGCCTGTAGTGATTTGGACATAGTCATTCTGTTTTATGATGAAGATTCTTATCTGACATGAGATACTTTGCCCAACCACATAGAGGAACAGGTGATTTGTGTGTCGCCGGTAACTTCTAGGAGTATCTAGTATTTATATGACATTATCGAGCCCCTTCCAATAGTTTACAATCAGAGACAGAAGGACATGGAGATGATTGTACTTACAGAGTAATAACACGGACGTCTCCCCAGACATGATGCTGTACATGGAGGAGATGCTGCCGCGGAGATGAAATGGAGAAGTAGGTCTCTTTGAGAACATTCTCACACTTTACAAGACGGAAGGAGAAACGAGAAGTTGGATTTTAGTTTCTTTTTATGAACTTACATTTTTATTGAAATAGATATGACTATGAATAGACAGTACAGGGGAAATATTCAGATAGGGAAGTAACAGAGTCACTACTCGAATAGGTTTTAAGCCCCCTGTCAAGACATTTCTGAGCTGTACATAAGGCAATGGAATAAATTGCTTAAGACCTCAGCGACACGGGCCGTAATAGTACAACACAACTTCATTGTGGCTATATGTAAAGGGCTCATCCCATGAGCAAATACTTGTCACAAACAACCACGATCATTGCTGTCACCGATTGTGGTTGTTAACTAGTGATGAGCAACCAAGAACCACAAAGTTCTGGTTTGTACCAAACATTTCAAGATTGAGTCTGCACAATACAGAGGTCTGGGGTCTGGGTTCGGTTCCCTGCAATTTTTTAGTGGACTTCTTCCCAATAGTTTTTGGACAACTCCAGCACATGTGGAAAAATCTTGCTTCTGCAGCTCCACACCTCCAACAGACAACTTTCTGTTTCTTTTCCATTTTGACTATTTTACGTGGGGTGTAATATAATCTATGTATGTAATTAAAGTGTTTATCATTCTATGATTCATACTATGTGAAGTTTGCTAGCTATTTCAAAATATTGGGGCGCATTTACTAAGGGTCCGAATGCCGCATTTTCGTCGGGTTTCGCAATTCTTTTCCGTTTTGCGCTGAATTATTCTATTATTCTATTTAATTTATTTAATTTTCTTTCAGTTCTAGGGAAAAGAGGGTGACTTTAATTTTTAGGTTTCCTTAATTTGTTTATTTATGTTTTTATTAGCCCCCCCTAGGGTTCTTGAACTCTTGGGGTTCTGATTTCTGATAATACATACTGCAATACTACGGCCGGTACAATAACAAACCTGGAGGTTTAACAGAGACTTGGTGATGCCATGGCAATGGATGAGTGGCTTGAAATTAAGTTTGAAATTAAGCAGAATTTCAACTGTTAACTCTTGCAATTGGTGACAGCACAAATCCCAAATAAAGTAATAGATGACATTTAAGGGGAGCAGTGCCGTAGGTTTTGGTGACCGACTCAGGCCAGCCAGACTATGACTAAGAGCGGTTAGCTCGAAACGCGTCTGTCTGTTATGTGACTTACCTGTGGATTTTATGGCTCCAATATAAGATTCTTCATGTGCGAAGAGACAAAGTGCTGGAGGATTCCCTTTCTGTGTTTCTACTCAGGTTGTTTGATGCCCATTGATGCCCATTGATGCCCATTGGCTATGGTTACACGACAGAACCTAAATCCTTGAAGACTTAGGTTTTTAAAATGGAAAATAAAAGAAACTAGGATTATTAGAAGTGAGTCTTATGATCTGGGGAAGTGTCTTCAGTAGTGACTAAGGTACAGCTAGAGAAGACTCTGAGTATGAGTATGAGTGAGGCTTGATGAATTACGTGAAGGCTATATCCTTTATAAATGAAAGTTAAATGAGAGGCAGCTTCGCGTGACTCAAAGTATAGAGACTGAAATAGAACTTGTGAATATTTCCTTTTTCTATAGTATGAGTTTTAGGCTTTTATAATAGCTAACATTTCCTCTAGTTGTAATATTGTAACCACTGACTTGACAATGACCATCAAACTAAGAGATGCAGCCTAAAATAAGAACGGATGGTCTGCAAAAATTTGATGGCAAAACGCCCGGTTACCCCAGCATCATCTGAAAAAAAAACAACACTTTAGAATGTCATTTGTGTTACATTTTTGTTATTATGGATCCATTAAGCTTTTAGACTTATTTTTTAATAGGATTTTTATTCAAATCTTTTGAGTATTATATTTGAAAGTATTTTATTTGGAAGTTTTAAAAAATCATTTTTTAAGAAAAGTGGTATGATTTTTTGAGGCCAGTGTCTTTGAGAAATTCTCTCGGTAAGGGAACGAATTGGCAGCCCTCTTTTTGATAAGCAGGCTTGGCGTCACCTCGCAGTGTGGACAACAGGAGAAGTAAGAGAGAGAATGCAACGTAGGGCATCACCTCAACAACGTCATTGGTGGTAGTGGTGGTATTGTCACAGCTTAGCAGAGCAATTCAGATCCCTCTTCTGTATATTTAACTGGGACATTTTATAGTTATATTAACAATGTGGACACAAAACTGAATTTATCAGTGGTTAATTTTTCTAAAAAAAAAGAGGAATTCTTTTGAAGAAAATGCCCCATTCATTCTAATCAACGGCAATACCAATGTCCTACATAGCGGAAGAAGTGTAATAATATGGAGAAGCTTTGATTCCCGTGGCTCCTCATCTCCTTTCTGTGGGTGCACAGCCTCCTTTCTTTTCCGTATGTCAGGCAAAAAACAAGAAACACTAACATGTACAGTAACAAAAAAATAACTTGAATCAGATAACCCTTTGTTAGCTTATGAGAAAAATTTTTCAGCTGCTCTTTATCAATAATTTAAAGGAAACCTACCACTGCTGATGGTAGGTATTAGCTGTAAACACCAGGCACCAGCTCAGGGTGAGCTGGTGCCGAAGCTTACTTTTGCTAGTGTTTTAAACCGCTATATCGCGGTTTAAACACATTTTGATGAACAGCCCCGAGGTAGCTTCGGCGCTGCACGCGGCCGTGCGCGCGTGATGCCTCCGGCACTTCCTATGGAGGCGCACGCGCGCCGAAGCTACCTCGGGGCTGTAAATCAAGTTGTGTTTAATCCGCGATATAGCGGTTTAAAACACTAGCAAAGGTAAGATCCGGCTCCAGCTCACCCTGAGATGGTGCCCGGTGTTCACATCTAATACCTACCATCAGCAGTGGTAGGTTTCCTTTAATGTACTCCCCGATATAAAGTCAACTTAAAACATAAACTGCCATAAGGTATAAGGGTACTCAATCAATTATTACAGGCACATGTTATATATAGATAGGCTGACACTAGAGATGAGCGAACACACTCGTCCGAGCTTGATGCTCGTTCGAAGATTAGCGTACTCGTAACTGCTCGTTGCTCGGACGAATACTTCGCCCGCTCGAGAAAATGGCATCTCCCGCCGTTTTGATTTTTGGCGGCCAGAAACAGAGCCAATCACAAGCCAGGAGACTCTGCACTCCACCCAGCATGACGTGGTACCCTTACACGTCGATAGCAGTGGTTGGCTGGCCTGATCAGGTGACCCTGGAATAGACTAGCCCCTGCCTGCGCTGCTCGCATCATTCTCTGTCTGGATGCCGTTAGGAAGAGAGCTGCTGCTGCTGCAGGAATAGCGTTAGGGTGTTATATTAGCTTACTGTTAGGCAGGAGTGATTCTACAAGAACCCAACAGCCCTTGATAGGGCTACAATAACGTTATATATTTACTTTTTTTTGTTTGCCTGTGGCTGGGCTTGCTGCCATTAGTAGTGCAGCTAGTACCATATTGTGAGGAATTTGCTGGGAGACCTGCGACCGTTGTGTTTAGCTCTTAGTGGCACACATATCCACCTCAAACACCAAAGTGGGACAATTAATTAGGGGTTTGATTTGAATTAGGCAGAGTCTGCTGATTTATTTTTTTTTACGTTTATTTCTTTTTATAACTCAAAGTAATCTGGCAAAGCAGTGTGCTTTCAGTGTAGGCTAGAAAATAGCCATAGGAGAACCCCAACGGCTTATTTAGGCCTACAATAGCGTTATATTTTACTTTTTTTGGTTTGTTTGTGGCTGGGCTTGCTGCCACTAGTAGTGCAGCTAGTACCATATTGTGAGGAATTTGCTGGGAGACTTGCGACCGTTGTGTTTAGCTATTAGTGACACACATATCCACCACAAACACCGAAGTGGGACAATTTATTAGGGGTTTGATTTGAATTAGGCAGAGTCTGCTGATTTATTTTTTTTTACGTTTATTTCTTTTCAGAACTCAAAGTCATCAGGCACAGCACAAAATCCAGTTGTGTGCTGTCAGTGTAGGTTAGAAACTAGCCATAGCAATAGTATAGCATTGTTTTGTTTAAAAAAAAAAATAATTTAAAGTTTACACTTTAATTTGGAAAATGTTTAACCCCAGGGCTAGGGGTAGAGGACGAGGGCGTAGACGTGGGCGTCCAACTACTGGAGGGGTCAGAGGCCGTGGTCCTGGGCGGGGTGAGACACCACCTGCTGATGAGGGAGCAGGGGAACGCCGCAGAGCTACACTCCCTAGGTTCATCATGTCTCAAGTTACTGGGACTCGTGGTATAGCACTGTTGAGGCCAGAAGAGCGCGAAGAGGTGATGTCGTGCATTGCGGGCAATGCTTCTAGCCATTTGTCCACCAGTCAGTCTTCCACGCAGTCCACCCATGTCACCGAAATCAGCACTCCTCCAGCTCCTCCACCTCAGACTCCTTCCCCCCAGTCTGCTCCCTCCCAGCAAAATTTGGCATTTGAACCGGCATACTATGAGGAACTGTTTTCTGGACCCTTCCCACAGTCACAAACCACTTGTCTGGTTGCTGCTGAGCTATTTTCCGATGCCCAGGTTTTCCACCGGTCGAAGTCTGTGGGTGATGATGACATTATTGACGTAGTGGAAGAAGTGTGTAAAGAGGTGTTGGATGATGAGGAGACACGGTTGTCAGACAGTGGTGAAGTTGTTGTCAGGGCAGGAAGTCCGAGGGGGGAGCAGACTAAGGGATCGGAGGATGATGAGGTGACAGACCCAAGCTGGGTTGATAGGCCGGGTGAACACAGTGCTTCTGAGACGGAGGCAAGTCCTATAGCAGAACAGGTTGGAAGAGGCAGTGGTGGGGCCAGACGGAGAGGCAGGGCCAGAGCTGGTGCATCAGCGCCAAATGTTGCCCGTAGTCAAGCTCCCGTGGCGAGGGCTAGATTTTCAGAAGTCTGGAGGTTCTTTAAAGAAACACCGGATGACCGACGGACTGTGGTGTGCAACCTTTGCCAAACCAGGATCAGCAGGGGTTCCACCACTACTAGCTTAACTACCACCAGTATGCGCAGGCATATGAATGCTAAACACTCCACTCAATGGCACCAAGCCCGTTCACCTCCGGCCGGGCACACCACTGCTCCTTCCCCTGTGTCATCTGCTAGTCAGCCCACTGCCCAGGACCCCGGCCCAAACACCTCCCGTGCGAAAACCCCATCTTCGCCTCCACGATCCTCCACAGCATCCACCAGCGTTCAGCTCTCCATACCCCAGACACTGGAGCGCAAAAGGAAGTGTAGTGCAACCAGGTTTCCAGGTGTTTAGCCAAGTTTCCCTGTGCAGACCCTTGGTCCCCCTGAAAAATGCTCGAGTCTCCCAATGACTTTAATGGGGTTCGTTATTCGAGTCGAGCACTCGAGCATCGGGAAAAGTTTGTCTCGAATAACGAGCACCTGAGCATTTTACTGCTCGCTCATCTCTAGCTGACACACATGTGTCCCTTCTATAAATCTGTATGACAAACTCTTTGCATAGAAATATAAAACCAAAAAAGAATCAAGAGTATTCAGGTCCAATTAAATCAATACTTGAATCATGTCTGCCCCACTTCCAGGGCCGGGATCTCACCACAGGGGCGTATCTCAGCTTGGTTAACGCCTGCACAGCTTCCGGGTGATGTATACAAAGGTCTAGAGAAGCTAAAAGCAAAGGAGATTTCAAAAATAACCCTATTAAGGTATATCAAAACGAAACATCTCCGTATCATATACATAAGTATATAGATATATCAGTGGGGTATAATGACTACAACGTTAAATGGTATGATATGGTATGATATAAGGTATAAAGGTCTATGTACCATGTGACTTGACAAGGTCCTGCAGTTGCCCTCTATCGAGGAATGTAGGCTTAGTCTATTGGCTGATGTCCATAGTTACCGAAGAGAAAGACAAACACATCCATATTGTAGACAAGCTGATAGTTACACGACTTCCTTTACTGAAGATACCAGCACTTCAACAAAAGCTCATACCATTAGTTGTCTCTTGATGTGACATGTGGTCCCTGAAATTTATGGACATTTATTGACTATAAGTAACTATTTAGTGGGAGATAAAAAGGGATAAATTGTTAAACAATAAACTAAAATCTCTCTTCCTTCAACACTAAATAAGTACAAGCCTTCATAAATGACCCCCTTATTTATGCTTCCGATATGATACAACCTAAGGTGGGAGGAGGTTAGTTTGTACAAAGTGTCCAGGCACTGACACTGCCTTGGCCACAGGAGGCAGCCCACCAGATGGACCTGAGCATCATTATAGCTTGTGGAGGATTCTCCTGCATTTCCGTCTCCTTAATACTGGTGCTAATGGCAGCCTGGAAAAAATAGAATGGTGCTCCGCTGCGCTCAGTTGGGAGACAATCCCCAGTACTGGCATTGGAAGGATGTGGGGAGAAAGGGGGTGCAGAGGGGTATGGCTTCTGTACGGCATGTCAAGGAGCTTGGTGGGGACTAGTGGGAGAGGCCATGTATGATTATATAGAATTGTTTCCCCTAAATGCCTTCTTCATGCAATCCATTCCCTTCCTTCCATTCCTTCGTTGAATTTGATGGACGTGTCTTTTTTTCAACTGTATAAACTATGAAAC
Organism: Engystomops pustulosus; assembly: GCF_040894005.1. Taxonomy (NCBI): domain Eukaryota; kingdom Metazoa; phylum Chordata; class Amphibia; order Anura; family Leptodactylidae; genus Engystomops; species Engystomops pustulosus. The sequence goes on along the minus strand of NC_092417.1, from coordinate 14,742,520 downwards.
ATACAGGTTTACCCAAGCTTCAGTTGACAGTGGATTCAGTCATAGTGTGGTGGGATTCAGGTTCATCCCATCTGCTTGTTGAAGGCTTGTTCAAACCAGGAAAGGAAAGGATAAAGACCCACATGTCCCCTGTTTGCCCTTCAGAATTACTTGGAGCAGCTCGACCCATTCCCCTTCCAATCAGTCTCTCTCCTTTACAATTCTTCTAGATCTGAACCATCATCTTGGCTACATCTGCCTAAGGATCTTTACTAGAGATGAGCGAGCACTAAAATGCTCGAGTGCTCGTTATTCGAGTCGAACTTTTCCCGATGCTCGAGTGCTCGTCTCGAATAACGAGCCCCATTGAAGTCAATGGGAGACTCGAGCATTTTTCAAGGGGACCAAGGCTCTGCACAGGGAAGCTTGGCCAAACACCTGGGAACCTCAGAAAAGGATGGAAACACCACGGAAATGGACAGGAAACAGCAGGGGCAGCATGCATGGATGCCTCTGAGGCTGCTTAATCGCACCATTATGCCAAAATTATGGGCAACAGCATGGCCATGACAGAGTGACAGAATGAAGCAAGATAGCATCTAAAACATCCAATAATTGACCCTGACACTATAGGGGACGGCATGCAGAGACAGCAGCAGCAGTGGCAGGCTAGAGAGTGGCATGGCGACATACTACAAATGGACTCAAGCTGCAGTCCCGGTACTAATGTGAACAAAAAACCGTATTGGATTACGCCACACGTGACGTACAGTACGCTTCATCGGCAGAGAGAATGTGGATTGGTATTTCTGGAGACTAGCTTTCTAAACAGTAGCAGGCAGACTAAGTTAGATGAAATTGCATTTGCACCACTGACAGCACACAAAAGGATTTTGTGCTGTGACTTTCACTTTCACTTTTGAAAAAAAAAAAAATCGGCAGACTGTGCCTAATTCAATTAAACCCCCAATAAATTGTCCCACGTAGCTGTTTGAAATGGATATGTGTGTCACTAAGAGCTAAATATAACGTTCGCAAGTCTCCCTGCAAATTCGTCACAATATGGTACTAGCTGCACTACTAGTGCCAGCAAGCCCAGCCACAAGCAAATAAAAAAATAAAATATAACGTTATTGTACCCCTAAGAAGGACTGTTTTGTTCCTGTAGACTCACTCCTGCCTAATAATATAACACCCTAACGCTTTCCCTGACCAGCAGATCTCTCCCTAGCGGCATCCAGACACAGAATGATCCGAGCAGCGCGGGCAGGGGCTAGTCTATTCCAGGGTCACCTGATCTGGCCAGCCAACCACTGCTATCGACGTGTAAGGGTACCACATCATGCTGGGTGGAGTGCAGAGTCTCCTGGCTTGTGATTGGCTCTGTTTCTGGCCGCCAAAAATTTAAACTCCGCGAGATGACATTTTCTCGAGCGAGCAATATACTCGTCCGAGCAACGAGCAGTTACGAGTACACGTATGTTCGCTCATCTCTATTTTTTACTATACAATATATAATTATGCTCATACATTACTAAAATAACACCAAAGCCATAAACCACTCCATTAACTCTTTCTTTCCCAAAACAATTATATTGAATTACAATCCTATAAACATAGTACAGGCAGTCCCCGGGTTACGTACAAGATGAGTTCTGTAGGTTTGTTCTTAAGTTGAAATTGTATGTAAGTCAGAACCATATACTTTATAATTGTAACCGCAGCCAAACTTTTTGGGTCTCTGTGACAAATGGATTTTTAAAAGTGTTGGATTGTCATCAAAACCACAATTAACAATGAAGCTTAATTGTAGACACCTTTAATAACTGTTACAGCTGTTTATTGTAGCCTAAGGCTAAAGTACAGTAAATGACCAATTACCAGAGGTCCGTTTGTAACTAGGGGTCGTCTGTAAGTCGGGTGTTCTTAAGTAGGGGACTGCCTGTATCATATTATAGGAGGTCTGTAAATCATTTTCAGGTTGCATGAATCTTTTCACTGATCCATTGATCTTTTCATATATGGAATTTAATTTGTTGTGCACAATATTAAGTATTTTTTATGACGCTTCCTGTTCTGCCAGGATTAACTTTTGTCGAACGCCCGATATCCAGCAGGTGTCGCTCCTGCGCCGAGGTCCGGGAGAGGACAGGTAACCGGAATAAAGGAATAGACCAGTGTTCACACTGGTGCACAGAATATTGAGGACTGAGACAGGGAAAGCGGGATTACACTAAGAGGTAAACAATACTGAGGGACAAACGATACACAGCTAAGACTAGACTAAAAATAACCAGCCAGGTCTGATGGGAATAGGCAGGTGTATAAGGCAGTTCCCGGACACGCCTCCAGCAGCACACTGGAGGAACTGTCCATCAGGCAAGTAACCCTTGCTGGGCAGGACTGAAATGCAAGGAGCAGGGTGTGGCTAAGTTAATCCAAACACTAAGCCACAGTTTACACACAAATAAACGCCATCTATTCCGCAGATAGTGCGACTTTTAGGTACGTACGTTGCACATTGTTAAACTTTCGAGTCACGATCTCACAAAAGATGGTAGTAATATTTAATAGGTACCAGTAATGTAGAAGTCGTAGTTGTTGTCCGAATCCTTCCTCTTTATATTTCTATTCCTGTACTCTGACAGTAGTGTGTATAGTAATTTCCTGTACACCACAAACTAATAATGAATGCAGTCCTAAGCCGTCCCTCTTCTACAGGAATTAAAGATTCTTTAAAAATAGAATTGCGCATGCTTTAAGATGAAATAGCGTATGTTGGTCTGGGAGTCGCCTAAACAATAATATTGCGATTCATAATTTTTTCCATGAATATGCAGCCGCATGATTTGTTTTATTTTATTTCTTTTAGACCTGGAGCTGCTTTCTGATGGCCACCAGGATTCAATCTGACCCTTTGAGATAAGATGTATCAAAAATTCTAAATGTATTTCTTTCCTTTAGTTGGCACCGGGCACCCATCTGATTGAGATCCAGTAATTCTATTACAGGAGAGACCTGTGCTATTGGTATTCCAGGATTATGAACGTCTGGCACAAAAACCCATGATGATATAAATAAATGAATATAACAAAACTCAATGTCATTGGTCACAAAATGGAGCTTAAATAGTTTGATTTTATGATTCACAAAATGTATGGCCTCTCTAAAGTAGGCAGAGTTATCACCAAGATGGCCGCCACTGGAAACTACAAGTCCCATGATCCTTTAGCTCTCAGTAACTCCTCCTCCCTCTTGTGCTTTGCTCCCAGTGATGATGTAACAGACTGTCCTGTGCTGTTACCATAGTAATAATGTGTGTAACTGCCTCACTGAGATTACATCTGACCACAACACAGACCATCCTGGATGAACTGCAACCAACCGACTACAGCCAAACATAGTGGTGATCACATGACCTGCCCAGACAGGTGCAGGACATGTGATGTGGACATGTGACCAGCGGCCATCTTCTGTCCTGTGTCTACTCTGCACAGAGGAAATTAACAGACTAATTGAAGTGCCAGAAGATTTTTAATTCCCCATTATAGTGTTTTTCAACCGCATTTTTCTGCTAAGGGGAACAAAATTTTAAATAAAAACTATTTACATATTAGCTTATATTTTGAGTACCCATTTGTATATGAATGATATGTATTCCTGGTATACCCCTTTAATTATGTTTGACATTTCTAGAAAAATAATGTGGACAGGATGTTATTCATCCTGTCATTGTTCAATCGGAAGTATTCTGCACAGCACGCTCTGACCTGTAACCACTAGGTGGAGCTGCTGCGGCTAAAGAAACGGTATCGCACGACTATTCCTAGAGAGTAATACACACTCATTAGGAGCGGATGTCAATTATTGTACAAGTTTAATGACGGAATGCCGGATATGCCATAACTTGGTTTTTATACACATATATTGGGGCACATTTACTAAGGGTCCGAACACGGCATTTTTGTCGGGTTTCCTGACTTTTTACAGTTTTGCCCTGAATTGCCCCGGGTTTTTGGCGCACGCGATCGGATTGTGACGCATCGGTGCCGGCTTGCACGTGACATAAATCGGGGGGCGTGGACGTCAGACTGATTCGGACAAACCGCGGAATTTAACAATGAAATTGTGCCGCAATATCAGCACTCACATACACCAGGAAGAAGAAGGTGAACTCCGGCGAACCTCAGCAGGGGAAGCGACACATGCAGGATATCGGGCGCAGGATCTTAGTGAATCGCAGCAGGCCCGAATCCTCGTCGGACAACGCACAGCGGGGATCGCGACGGGAGGGATAATTTAATGTGCCCCATTGTGTGTTGTTCAGTTTTTATATGTGCTTTTTACATATCTGCTGTGTTATTTATGCAACACAAACCTTGTGAATGTGGGTGTTTCCCCAGCATGCCTCGGAAATGGGAGTTTTCCTTCCTGAATAAGTTTAAAACAAGGGAGACAAACACATTCACATAGGAGTCATGATTCAGAGCGGTCACACCGCTTGAATGGCATTGACAGTTGTATTCACTGGATGTTTTACTGTCACAAATAAAGAAGATTTACGAAAGATATCTTCGACCTGGATTTGGACAGGAGGCAAGGAGAAACACGCGTCAGGTAGTGCCCAACTCTGGTCTGCATATCCCTGTGTATGTGTCCATTGTCCCGTGTTATTCCTCTGGTTAATGTACAATACTTTGACTTGACTTGTTCATTAGCTCATCATAATATTATAATAAATGACACATCTTAAAGTCTTTTTTATGTTTTTGCTTATATTTTATGTAAGAAAGGGTTAAACATATGACAATGCTATCAATCAGCATTAACTTCCAAATTGTTTACTCAAGAGGACTTTGTTCTTGTTGGTCACTTTTCAAGATAATTTCTCATTGGTCAGAACTGATGTTATAACTATTCTGTTAGTTGAAAAGATGAGTTTCGGGAGGTTCTTTATGCAATTATTTGTCATGTGTGATAACTTCTATACAAAAGCAGCAATCTAGTAAACCCCTCCCCAACATATACATATAGACCGCAGTGTTTGTAAACTATAAACTCGTAGGGTAAAGTCAGATTAACTAATTTCTTCCACTGAGAGACAGTAGGAGAGCGATCAGCCATCCAGCGTATGGCAATGGCCTAATGGGCCAAAATCAGAGCTTCCTTCAGGAAAATAGTTTCATAACAGTCATCCTCCTGGGTAATTTCCCAATAGGCATAGGGCCGGTGAGGTAGGGACCGTTTATTCAGTATACCGGACAGCAGAGTAACTACTTCTCTCAAGAACACGGCTATGTAATCGCAAGTCCATATTAGGCTACATGCACACGAACATATGGGGGACATATATACGTCCCCCATACACTTCTATGGCCTCACGGCACCATATGGGAGGGTACCGTACTGCTCCATAGCCCATGGAAAGATAGGACATGTCTTATCTTTCAACGGAATACGGCACCGTGCACCATATATTCCTATGGGGAGGGGTGGGGGTGAGTGTCGCCCTCCCCCTCCTCCTCTCCCACGGCACTGCCGATTGCCCGCCGTGCAGTGTCCATGTAGCCTTAGGTGGATGAAATCTGCCTGGTCCACATGACATCTGTGACATCTAGAGTTGGGCAATCTATGCATAGGGAACATTCTGACTGGAGTTATAGCATTGATGGATGATAAACAACTGAATTAGGGCATTATTGGTGATATCGAGGTGTGAAACTCCTGGGCCGCCCCCCAGTCTTCATCTGATAGTGAGGGAATGAGAGCCTCCCAGCGAGCTCTGACTGACAGAGGGGGACCCTCCAACTGCCTCCCTTCCTTATATCTATGCTGTGTTTGAGACATGAAATACATTGCTCACTGCAAGAGAAAGAAGGAGCTGAAAAAAGGCACCGAGAATCTGTTTCCCTCAATTAAGTATATTACACTAATTACTTTTATTACTGCCATTAAGAACATGTTTTGTATCATGTATAATGTTTATGTCATGTTTTATACAGGGAATGTCTAAAAATTGAAATTCCAATTTATTTTCTTGCGTTTTGTTTCTAGGCAGGGTGGATGGTGTTGATTGGGGTCTCAGTTAAACTTTTGCATTGCAATGGTTGATTTCTTTACTTAAATCTACAGTAAAAAAATATTTTAAGCAGTAAGTTTTTTTTACAGCACGCTTCTGTGCCTATGTTCATAATGTGCGGTTTGTTTGTATTTCTTTCCCTGACAGTCTTTATTGATTTGCACCACAGCAATCATTTTCCTGCAGCTATGCTCAAGTTCATACTTTCGCTCACATTGATCCTTTTGACTTGTGAGTTTGTACTCTCTTTGTCCTCTTGGTACTCTGGTGGGCATTCTTCTCTGTCTTTTCTTGCGTTTGCTTGTCCGTGTTTTGCACTTTGACACAGGAAGATAATGTCAGCTAGTTGTCCTCTACCATCAAGGGTAGGTTGGGCAATCAGGCAGGGACAGCTAGGAAGGGGTTTAGTCTTAGGGCCCAGTGTCTATGTGTCATCTGTCCATTCACAGATGCTGCCTTAAGGTGCATTCAGACAGGCGCATCCACCAAATATGCCGACATGTGATATTCGTGTGCATTCAGTATTGGATCCGCACTTGCACATCCATATGTCAGTTATTGTTTTTCATATCCACAAAAAACTGATGGGCCTCTTATCTCTTTTCTACCCAGTCATGTTGATTGCCTAGCAAAATTTGACAAAAAATAGATTGCACACGGACACCATCTGTGTGCCAATTTTTTTTTTTGGGGGGGGGTCCATTGACTTCTAAGGAGGTCTATGGTCTACATATAGGAATGCATGCTGCAATTTTTTTCTCATGGTCCGCACATCGATAAAAAAAATAAAATGGACATGTGAACAGAAGAAGAAATACCCATACCCATAAATGGGTATATATGCTATCCGCAAAAAAGAAAAACAAATAGCACAGGGCAGGGGTGTCAAACTCATTTTAACCAGGGGGCCATAACAGCCTCATGGTTGACTTAAAAGGGCTGAATATCATTCACTTTCTGTAAAAATTTAGTTATATCTTTACAGTTAAAGGCAACTTGTCAGCTGAATTTGACCCGATAAACCACTACCAGTATGTTGTCAAGCAGAGTTACAGCTTCCAGTTCATGTTCCTTTCATGCCCCAGTGTGGGGCAATATACAGAAAATAAAGTTTGAAGTCAGATGTAAATTGGTCATATGAAGTTAGGGAGGTGGAGAGTTTCGCACTGGAGTCAAGCTCTTTGCTCCTTTGAATTCTCCATTTTGTATAATTTACACCACTGCTACCCTAAACATCACTAATTGGATCTACTGGAGTCTACTCTCCACCCTCATGACTTTATACAATCAATTCGCATCTCACTTTAATATTGCTTTACTGTATTGTGCCACTATGATTGCCAATGAAAGTAACATGATGTGAAAGGGGTTAATCTGTTCAACAAATTACAGGTAGTTTTTTATTGGGTGAATTTATGCTGACAGATTCCCTTTAAGCAAGCTACCAGTTTACCATTTGTACAGTATTACAAACATAATAGGCCCTTTGAGGGTAACTGCAAAGCTCAAATGACGGTACTTCCCAGCAGCCAAGTCACTTGATTTTTTACATCACAGTACTACTTGAGTAGCCACGTCACAGTGCTCCTCCAGTAGCCAAATCACAGAGCTCCTCCAGTAGCCAAGTCACAGAGCTCCTCCAGTAGCCAAGCCACAGAGCTCTTCCAGTAGCCAAGTCACAGAGCTCCTCCAGTAGCCAAGTCACAGAGCTCCTCCAGTAGCCAAAGCACAGAGCTCCTCCAGTAGCCAAGTCACAGAGCTCCTCCAGTAGCCAAGCCACAGAGCTCTTCCAGTAGCCAAGTCACAGAGCTCCTCCAGTAGCCAAATCACAGAGCTCCTCCAGTAGCCAAGTCACAGAGCTCCTCCTGTAGCCAAATCACAGAGCTCCTCCTGTAGCCAAATTACAGAGCTCCTCCAGTAGCAAAGTCACAGAGCTCCTCCAGTAGCAAAGTCACAGAGCTCCTCCAGTAGCCAAGTCACAGAGCTCCTCCAGTAGCCAAGTCACAGAACTCCTCCAGTAGCCAAGTCACAGAACTCCTCCAGTAGCAAAGTCACAGAGCTCCTCCAGTAGCCAAGTCACAGAACTCCTCCAGTAGCCAAGTAACAGAACTTCTCCAGTAGCCAAGTCTCAGAGCTCCTCCAGTAGCAAAGTCACAGAGGTCCTCCGGTAGCCAAGTCACAGAGCTCTTCCAGTAGCCAATTCACAGAGCTCTTCCAGTAGCCATGTCAGAGTGGTCTTTAGTAGCCAAATCACAGTGCTCCTCCAGTAGCCAAGTCTCAGAGCTCCTCCAGAAGCCAAGTTACAGAGCTCCTCCAGTAGCCAAGTCACAGAGCTCCTCCAGTAGCCATGTCAGTGTGGTCGCCAGTAGCCACATCACAGTGCTCCTCCAGTAGCTAAGTCACAGAACTTCTCTAGTAGCTAAGGCACAGAACTCCTCCTGTAACCAAGTCACAGAACTTCTCCAGCAGCCAAGTAACAGTGCTCCTACAGTAGCCATGTCAGAGTGGTCTTCAGTCCTTAAGTCAGGGACTGTCTGTATATGGCAATATCATTGTTGAATATTTGTAACTATTTAGAAATGCGACTGTATGCAATGTATCACCATGCTAGGGTACTCATGGGTGGTATAACACATAGCACTGCTGAGCAGCAGATCACACGTCTATACATAGAAGCAAATAACAGTTTGGTTAGTGACAGTAATGTATAGTAATATAGACTATTAACCACTGTCAGCTTATTGTTTCCTTCCCTTATGCAAATAACAGAAAGAAACTAACAGAACCAAACTTCTCTTTTTTACACAATCGGTAGCATCGTCGCCATCCATCATGTGTAGAGAGATGTTCGTCTTATCACTCTGTAAGTACATTCATCTTCATGTCTTATGTGGAAGCTATAACTGTGTCACAGATATTGGGCTTTACTACTACTTACCCGGCTACACAACAATTCTCTTATCGCATACGGCGGTGCACCGGGTCTAACGTCAAGGATGAATATCCATCATATAACTTTATTACTATGCACACATCGCTATTTATTAGGCTGCAAAAACTGAGCTCTTAAGAAAATTTAAAAAAAAAGATTGGAGAGGGAGTAATTAAATTGCAAAAATGTCGAGAGAAGAGTCGCGAGCATGATATGACTCTGAAACCCTCATCCCAATAGGTCTGAATGCTGATTTAGAGGTTTTTTTGGTTTTATGATATTTGAGATATTTTTGGTTTTATTCTATATGAAAAGTTCTGACTTTCAACATTCAACATGCAAAATACGGGATGATATTGATTCAATACATTCTATTTATCGGTTTTCATTATCACCCAGTTGATTGTTAATACAGGTGAATCATTTCCAGTATACTATCTATCAAATATCCGTCTATATCTTCAAAAAGTGACATACAGGCGGTCCCCTACTTAAGAACACCCAACTTACAGATAGCCCATAGACAGACCCCTCTGACTTCTGGTGAAGCTCTCTGGATGTTGCTATCATCCCCGGCTGCAATGATCAGCTGTAAGGTGTCTGTAATTAAGCTTTTTTGAAAATCCTTGGTCCCATTACAGCAACAAACTCCACTTGTCACTGGGGCAAAACATTTTTTTTCTGGATCTACAATTATAAAATATACAGTTTCGAATAACATACAAATTCAACTTAAGAACAAACCTCCGGAATCTTGTATGCATCTGCCTGTATATGGTAATTAGAACATTTGATTCCATCCCACATTTTTTATATTACTGCTTTTCCAGATTTTACGTTTTACCATTTAACACTATTTATAGGATTCTCCACATTCAAACCATAGATTGCTGAGGAAGGAACAAGGGTTCCGAAACGCGTTCGGCTTATGAATATTATGTATGGGATACAATTTGTCTATGACACCTATTGGAGATACCACTATTGTTTACGGCTATTTAGAAATCTTACCTATGGATAAAGATCCCTAGATTACAGAGATCTGAATTACAGCAAAGAATTTAAATTTACAGCGATTGGAACTGCAACTGAGTACTGGGGAGACATTGGAACTGTAACTAAGTACTGGGGAGACGTAGGAACTGCACCTGAGTACTGAGGAGACATTGGAATTGCACCTGAGTACTGGGGAGACATTGGAACTGCACCTGAGTACTGGGGAGACATTGGAACTGCAACTGAGTACTGGGGAGACATTGGAACTGCAACTGAGTACTGGGGAGACATTGGAACTGTAACTAAGTACTGGCAAGACATTGGAACTGCAACTGAGTACTGGGGAGACATTGGAACTGCAATTGAGTACTGGGGAGACATTGGAACTGTAAATAAGTACTGGGGAGACATTGGAACTGCAACTGAGTACTGGGGAGACATTGGAACTGCACCTGAGTACTGGGGAGACATTGGAACTGCAATTGAGTACTGGGGAGACATTGGAACTGTAAATAAGTACTGGGGAGACATTGGAACTGCACCTGAGTACTGGGGAGACATTGGAACTGTAACTAAGTACTGGGGAGACATTGGAACTGCACCTGAGTACTGGGGAGACATAGGAACTGCACCTGAGTACTGGGGAGACATAGGAACTGCACCTGAGTACTGGGGAGACATAGGAACTGCACCTGAGCACTGGGGAGACATAGGAACTGCACCTGAGTACTGGGGAGACATTGGAACTGCACCTGAGTACTGGGGAGACATTGGAACTGCACCTGAGTACTGGGGAGACATTGGAACTGCACCTGAGTACTGGGGAGACATTGGAACTGCACCTGAGTACTGGGAAGACATTGGAACTGCAACTGAGTACTGGGGAGACATTGGAACTGCACCTGAGTACTGGGAAGACATTGGAACTGCAACTGAGTCCTGGGGAGACATTGGAACTGCAATTGAGTACTGGGGAGACATTGGAACTGTAAATAAGTACTGGGGAGACATTGGAACTGCAACTGAGTACTGGGGAGACATTGGAACTGCACCTGAGTACTGGGGAGACATTGGAACTGCAATTGAGTACTGGGGAGACATTGGAACTGTAAATAAGTACTGGGGAGACATTGGAACTGCACCTGAGTACTGGGGAGACATTGGAACTGTAACTAAGTACTGGGGAGACATTGGAACTGCACCTGAGTACTGGGGAGACATAGGAACTGCACCTGAGTACTGGGGAGACATAGGAACTGCACCTGAGTACTGGGGAGACATAGGAACTGCACCTGAGCACTGGGGAGACATAGGAACTGCACCTGAGTACTGGGGAGACATTGGAACTGCACCTGAGTACTGGGGAGACATTGGAACTGCACCTGAGTACTGGGGAGACATTGGAACTGCACCTGAGTACTGGGGAGACATTGGAACTGCACCTGAGTACTGGGAAGACATTGGAACTGCAACTGAGTACTGGGGAGACATTGGAACTGCACCTGAGTACTGGGAAGACATTGGAACTGCAACTGAGTACTGGGGAGACATTGGAACTGCACCTGAGTACTGGGGAGACATTGGACTGCACCTGAGTACTGGGGAGACATTGGAACTGCACCTGAGTACTGGGGAGACATTGGAACTGCAACTGAGTCTTGGGGAGACATCAGAGCTAAGTTTACAGATTGCATGGCACTACAAGCTCCAGCAGACCAACTACCTTCACAGCGCATTTGCGACTAATCGCAGCCTCAAATCCATCCAAATCAAGCCTTATTCTCAAACCATCAGCGAGGAGGCATAGATTGTGGAGAGGTACACATCGCAACGTCTTTAGGGGATCAGTTTGGAATATCCATCACTACCAAGGAGCGGTATCGTATTACAAGCAGTACCCCCGTTACATACAAGATAGGTTCCTTGATTTTGTACTTAAGTTGAATTTGTATGTAAGATGGAACTGTATATTTTATTGTAGATCCAGACACAATTTTTTTTGGCCCCAGTGACAATTGGATTTTCTAAATTTTTTGCTGTAATGGGACCAAGGATTATCAATAAAGCTTCATTACAGACACATTACAGCTGATCATTGCAGTCTGGGACTATAGTAACATCCAGAGAACTTCACCAGTGGTCACAGTGGGCAGAGGGGTCAGTCTTTAACTAGGGGACATCTGTAAGTCAGCCATTTTTTGGCGATCCCATTTTTTCTATTTTTATATATTTTTTTAAGTTTATGTTTATCGGGAGGGCCCCGCAAGAAAAATGTACTATATTGTACTCATTTTATGTGAATAAATTGTTATTTTTAGTAAAAAAAAAAAAAGCCTATTTAGATTTTTGGTGTTACAAGACGTCCCTTATTCTAGTTGAAAATCTGAGCTCCGTTATATTGAGTAATATTGAATTGTAATAGAAGCCGCTATTAAATTTTTATTCTATTATACTAATACAGGCAGTCCCCGGGTTACCTACAAGATTGGTTCTGTAGATTTGTTCTTAAGTTGAATTTGTATGTAAGTCGGAACTGTATATTTTATCATTGTAACTCCAAAATTATTTTTGGTCTTTTTGACAATTGGATTTAAAACATTTTGGCCTGTCAAACGAACCAGGATTAACAATAAAGCTTCAATTAAGACACCGAGATAATGTAGCCGAGACTACTCGAGTTTCGCCATATTGCAGCAATTTGCAAAATTTTTTTTAATATGACCACATCTGGATTTTAAAGTATATCGCGTGCAACACTGAATCATTTGTTTGCGGCTAACTTTGCCAATTTAAACAAATATTAGAGAAAAAAAGAGAAAAGCCTAAGATAAATTACCCCAAAATGTTTAACCCCTTAACGACCTGGCCCTTTTTTGTTCTTTCATTTCCATTTTTCCCTCCCCACCTTCAAAAATCTATAACTTTTTTATTTTTACACGTAAAGAGCTCTGTGATGGCTTGTTTTCTGTGTAACAAATTGCGCTTCATAGTGACGGTATTTAGTATTTCATGCCGTGTACTGGGAAGCAGGAAAAAAATTCCAAATGTAGCGAGATTGAGGAAAAAACACATTTGCTCCATTTTCTCATGGGCTTGGAATTTTCGGGCTTTTACCGTGCATCCCAAATGACAGGTCTACTTTATTCTTTGGGTCGGTACCATTACGGTGATAACAAATTCATATAGGTTTTATAATGTTTTCATACATTTACAAAAATTAAAACCTAGTGTACACATTTTTTTGGGGGGGATTTTGCCATATTCTGGCGCTAATAACTTTTTTATACTTTGGTGCACAGAGCTGTAGGGGGTTTTGTGCAACTTTTGATGAAGTTTTTCAATGCTACCATTTTTCGGACTGTATAACCTTTTAATCACATTTTATAGAATTTTTAAATACTTTTTAAAATGACAAAAAGTGCCATTTTTTAACTTTGTGCGCTATTTTTCGGGCATTTTAGGAAGTGGCGATACTTAATGGAGCTTATTTACTAAGGGTCCCGCGTCCACATTTTCATCGGGTTTTACGACTTTTTGGGGATCGTGCTGGGGGACGGCCGTCGGACGATCCGACGGATTCGGACTGAGCGCAGCATTTAACATTTAAATTTGTGTCGCAAGCCATTCCGGCGGACATTTGGGATCGGGGATCGCGTAGGACCCGGTTAAGTAAATGTGCCCCAATGTGTTTATTTATATTTTTATGACTTCTAAGGAAAGGGGGGTGATTTGAATTTTTTGTTTTTTTATTATAATTATTTTTTAACTTTTTTTAAATTTTTACTATTTTTCAGACCCCCTAGGGTACTTTAACCCTAGGTTGTGTGATCGATCCTACCATATACTGCCATACTACAGTATGGCAGTATACAGGGATTTTCCTCCTCATTCATTACAATTGTACATTGCAATGAAATTGTTAAAACGAGACAGCCTCGGGTCTCTAGAAGACCCAAGGCTGTCATGGCGACCCTTGCCGCTCCCTGATGACGTCAAGGGGAGCGAGGATTATCACCAAGATGGCAGAGCCCATGCCATCGAGATGCTAGCACTGATCTTGGGTGTTATCGGTAAGCCTTTGCTGCAATATGCAGCAAAGACTTACCGGCAATGGAGAGGGCTCAACCCAGGAGGGGAGTGAAGTGACAAAATTATTTAGTTTTTTTTTGCTTTTTTTTTATCGCAAGTCATAAATCTGGCTTTACATGGCGTTGCATTAAAAAGTTCAAGCCGCTATTTCTGATTGGAAGTGCAATCTTTCAGCACCAAAAAGATAATCATAAATGTTCCCTGATATGTTGATTTTTACAAATGTTCTTTTACTGGCTTTAATTTAATTTTTTGGCATGAATTTTGCAGAGTTTTTTTGAGAGAAATAAGGAATTCTTATTTTATCATTTTTCAGATAAAAAAATGTAGGAATAGAAATGAAAAAAATAGTAAAAAATGATATGTTTTTTTACTTTTAGTTACATTTTCTGATTGGAATATATACATTTTAATAGCGTTTGGCAGTTTTATTATGCAAACAAATATAAATCACATGTCAGTGCAGGGTAACTGGGTGTTATATAGGGTGATGTTTGTATTGGTAAATATAGATTATTTGGGTTATATAGAGTGCTGCTTCTGTCTTCTTCAAACAAGTTCTGTGTCGGGACCCGACTTTCACCTGCCTCATAGCATATTATAGGAGCAGGCTTTAGGAACCCACCCAAGTGCAGGCAGTCGGGAACCCACTAAAATAATATTTGTAGAAATTTTGCTTGAAAATTTTGAAAAAGGTTGTTAAAAAGGTTGAAAAAGTAATGAAAAAAAATGGTTACAAATGTTGAAGGCTGAGATACTGTAAATGATTTCTGCCAAAAATCAGATTTTTGTAAAAAAAAATTAATGATCCATTATGAGAGGTAAGCAAGAGTTAAAACCTCGAGTATTTCCTGAAGAATGGAGTTGTGCCCAAAACCCAAAAATCTGTACAAAACCAGTGGACCTAGCTTCAGAACCCTAAAAATGAGACATGTGCCATATGCACTAGCATCTACAGCAGTGGTTCTAAACCGTTCTAATGCTGTGACCCCGCAATACAATTCCTCATGCTGTGGTGACCCCAAACCATGCAACTCGTAGTAAAAACACAGTAAAATTTCGGCTCCAATGGCTTTAGGCGACCCCCGGTTTTGGTCATTCGACCCCCTCTGGGGTCCCGACCCACAGGTTGAGAACCACTGATCTACAGTATTAAACACCAGTGGATGGTCTCCAAGCTTAATGTGTCTCTCTATCAATAAATCCTAAGGATTTGTATAATTTTGCTAGAATGGGATTAGGTTTATCAGCAACATTCATGGAATTGTCCCTAGACTTTCACTCGTTGACGTTTCTAGATAATCAAATGCTCTTGTTCCTGGAGAAGAAAAAAAATTCAGAAAAAAATTGCTGTAAATGTTATAATTTATAAATGACAATAATATTAGAGGTTGGTCTATCCGGTTCTAGTAAAAATCTGTAAAAAAAAAAAAACAATATTAACTTGTAATAACGTCTAATGAAGAAATGTATCAGGTCTATATCATATCTGGTGACTCTTCTTCTATTTTGTTTTTTAGGGTTTGTTTGTATACAAGAAGGTAAGTACCAGCTTTGTTCTATCCTCCTATTTTCTACATAAGAGAACATTATATATGGAGAATAGTGACGTCACCAATGTGTAGGTTGACTTTTTCTTGGTGATATGTGCAGAGTTATTTTTTTAAGAGTTTTACTAAGAGTTTTAATGATTTTAAATTAATGGAAGTAAAAACAAACCAAAGTAATAACTAAAAATTGCAAATTTACAGTTAAAAAAAAATACAATTGAAAGGAGAGGGGTTTCTGAGGCACAGCACAGTTCCAAACGGATACACAAGTAGAAGGCATTAAGGGGCAAAACAGCAAAGATACTGATCAATACATACAAATCTTCGTTGGTGCTAAACTTTGAAAAGGGAAGATGCACATGCATAAAGCAAAGAAAAAAAAGCAGTGCCACTCACCGGTCGAATGAAAAATAAGTGGACTTTATTGTTCCATGTGGCAGTGCAGGGAGGACGCCAACCAAGCATATGGTGTCATAGGCTTGAGAAAGTGCTTAGTCGCGCGAAACGGCCTGTTGCCTGCTGTCATTGGCGTCCTCTCTGCACTGCCACATGGAACAACAAAGTCCACTTATTTTTCATTCCACCAGAAATGCTGTGTGAGTAGCCGTGACTGGATCGTCTCTGTCCCAAAGTGGGGTAGCCAAGGCCAGGGCCTTTCCGGAGAGGTGACTGATGATAAACGTCACCTTAGATCGCTCCGTAACAAACTGAGTCAGCATTAATTCAATGTGCAGGGACCATTGGGTAATGAAGCCCCTGCACAGCTTGGGGTCCCCATCATATTTATCAAGCATAGACAGTCAAAGCCTAGGTTCAGCAGCAGGAAGACAAGCCGGGGTAGCAGGAGACACCGCAGGAGCAGTCTCAGGAACCAGATGCTGATGCTGAGTGGCTAGCAATTGTTGCAGCGTGGTGGTTACTTGTACCAGCTGTTCACATTGCATGGCAATCTGCCGGGACTGCTGGACCATGGTGGTGGCACGTTGGGGCCAACCGGGAAGCGGAACCTCGGTGGGTTCTATGGCCAGATGTTACTGTCAGGTTCAGAGGTAGTGGATCCTCTGAACCACCGCGGATGATGACACAAGCCAACAACTAGAACCGGAGTCTAAGTGGTAACTGGTTTTCATCAGAGCCCACCGCAAAGCGGGTTGGACTAGCTGCGGCGTGGTACAATCAGGTCGTTCCACAGCCGCAACTTGTCCGTGGTGGCAGCCAAGGTTGAGGTACAGGAACGGCAGGCAATCTTGTAGTCGGGAACAGGCAGGAGGACAAATTGGGCAGCACAGGGTCAGAGTTGGAGACGTATCAACAAGTCAGGGCAGGCTGCAGAGGAGCGTAGTCAGGAACGGAACTGGGGTCACAACAGGAAATCTCAATAACAGCACTAGGCATCATACACAGCTTTCTCTAAGGTACGAGGCACATAGATCCAGCAGGGTGTGCAGGGAGAGGCAGGTTTATATAGAATTCTGAGTAAGGCCAGCGCCAATTAACGGTGCACTGGCCCTTTAAATATTGAGAAGCTGGCGCACACGCCCAAGGATGCGGGGACGCACGCAAATGCTAGAGGACCCGGAAGCAGCAGCGGGGACGGGTAAGTGCATTGGCTGTGGAGCAGGGGCACACGGGGGGAGTACTTAGTGTACAATGATACACTAAAAAAAAAGACAAGACTCTAATTTATGGCTTTTTATGATAGAATTCTACAGATTAGGACCTAAACTCCTCCTATGATGTCTTCTAGGAGCCGCCATCAGACCTGTGGTGACCTTCAATCCCAACTACAAGAAGATATTTACAACAGAGAGGATGACAATGACCTGTGATGTGGGATCTACTATAGGAGAGGGGATGGATTATATATGGTACAAGGACAATTCTCCTGTACACAATGGGAAATCCTATACAATACAAGATGCTAGAACATCAGACAGTGGAAATTACCAATGTCAGACCAGACCTGGAGAGATCAGTGACCCTGTTACACTGGGTGTAAGTGATGGTGAGTAACTCTACCAGATCCTAGATATACAGACAAGGTAACAAGTTGTATCACACACAGACTGATAAGAGGTCATATATGTCTCCTCATCCTATATCATTGTGTATTACAGGTTATGTCATCCTGCAGACCCCTCTATATGTCTATGAAGGAGATAACATAAATATAAGATGTCACCACTATCCTAGATATTCTGCTGGACAAACAATATTTTATAAAGATAACGAAGTCCTTATAGACTGGGGAGATGATGCAGAATATAATATTATAAATGTAACCAGGACGACTGCCGGGACATACAGATGTGGAAAAGTAGTCTCTTACCAGTATGAAGATGAAACTTCTGTATCTGTTGAAGGTAAATCCAGAATCATTAACAGTATAAAGCTATAACTATTTCAACATTTGTGGGAAACAAGAAATCCATGCAATTACAGTACATAAGCAATGATATGTGATTTGCCGGAGGAAATCATTTAAGCCTTATTGTAAGCTTTCTGCTGTTGCTGCTGTTACGAGATCCTAAGCCAGGCTACTCCACAAATTCACAGATATGTAAGTCTTGGGTTACAGAAAACTTGACACCTTGATAAATTACACTTTATTTTATGCATCACCTTGTCTTTTGAATCAAAGTTACTTATATAAAACTTCTTAGAATTATATTTTGTACTTGACCCATTCATCAATCTATAGTTTTCATGTTCCTTCTGATATATCATGTACCAATACATATACAAATTAATTATTTAATACCTTAACGAAACATGGTAGAATAGTATGTCAAAGTGTTGTTAAGGCTGCATGAAAAGTGCTCACAGGCTGTGCTCCTTACTTACCAAACAAGAGTCCTCTGTATTTAGCAACAGACACCCATTGCTACCACTCGGGATTGGTGCTGATGGGTGAACTCTTTAAGGCTGGTTTCACGTTGGTCTGTGATCAGTCTGTGAGAGAAATGCTGTGCCACGGACTGATCACTATGCTGGGTACTGAAATATTGATATATGATGCACAGAGTTCTTGTTTCCCTGATATTTAGTAGAGCCGACAGAGTCTTGTACTGGGGACTCAAGATCCATGCTATGGAGCATGCAAAGAGGCGCTTCTTTCCTCCTCCTCCTCCTCTTCCCTCCTATTCCCCTGAACGAGAGATGGCTCTCACATGCAAGAGGATTGCATAATTATGTAATGAGGGAGCAGCGGAGCTCCTCTCCGGTGCTCCAGGCTGTATTTAGCATTTGTTTAAAATGTCCCTCATGAGGTCGTCAGGGAGCTACCATCTTCCATAAAATGACGTCAGTCTGCTTTGCCAGTGGCATTTAAAAAGTTAGCATGGTCATGGGCGTTAGTGGTGGTGGGGTGGTTTAGCTTAAATCAGATTCAAACTTCAAACGAAGTTTGGAGTCGGTCCGGGTACTCGAACCCGTAAAGTTCAGTAGGTACCTAGACTTTATGGTTCTTGTCTGCATAACACTAATCACAAACCTAAAACAATTATTTCTAAAAATTGAGTTACAGTTGAATTAGAGTTTACAAAGCAGCAAAAAAGATCCCATAACCCTCACATACTAAACAGGTCTTAGTCCACACAGACCGATTACACAACTACTCCCACGTGCACGCTGCTATCAGTGTTTATCAGAGGCCAGCCATGGAATTCCAAAGAGCATCAGCTGCAGTTCTCCTGGTTCGGAGGTGCTTAGCAAAGGTATAGTCCAAATTGTAATCAAACATGCGAAGAAGAGATGTGGCACTCACCAATGCAGTACTCCAAAACTTTAATTGGTGCAAGAGCAGGTACAGGACGCCGACATATGGCAAGGCAATGGGCCTTTTCGCACTGCAAAGCGCTTTCTTGAGTGAAACGGCACATTACCTTGTCGGCGTCCTGTACCTGCTTGTGCACCAATTAAAGTTTTGAGGTACTGCATCGGTAAGTGCTGCATCTCCTCTTCGAATGTTTAAGTAAAGGACAGAAGTACAACTTTCAGTGTAATCTTCTAAGGGGAGCACAATGGCAAAAACATTTAGGGGGTTGTTACTATAAGTATTTTGGGGAACTTTGGAAGGAGTAAAGTGCAGAATTGCTTTGTGTAGACATTTCTCCCTCTGATATCTTCTCTATTGTATCATATAAAGTAGTGGTAATGATAGTGTTTAAACTTCCCTCTTATCCAGTTGTATAACTTTGTTACTTTTCTAGAGCTTTTCCAGACTCCCACAATATCAGTGACCCCACATCCAGTGTTTAGGAATGATAACGTGACCCTGAGATGTGAGACGCGTCTCCCTCCTCCCAGACAGAAGACACGGCTGCACTTTACTTTCTACAGAGAAGGACGGATGGTTCAGGGATTTGGGGTCAGTGATATCTATGAAGTCTACAATGTTCAGCTGGAGGATTCTGGGAATTATTCATGTGAGGTGGAAACTACAGATAAGAGAGTGAGGAAGAAAAGTGCAGAGCGACTCATCCAGATACAAGGTGAGGATGGACGATGGTTATGGCTCCTTCTGTTACCTGGATAACAGAATATTTTTGTATATTTTTTAAAATTCTTTAAATAAAATTTCAAGTGAAATCATTTACTTTCTCATTTATATATATTTCCTATTTAGAGCTTTTCTCACATCCAAACATCACTGTGACCCATGACGTGTATGAAGGTGATCCCATGACCCTGACATGTGACACAACACTTAGTCAAGACATAAATCACAAAGATGTGCAGTTTTCCTTCTACAGAGATGGACGGATGGTTCAAGGATTCAACTCATCTAATAAATATGAAGTTCATTCTGCTCAGCTGGAGGATCCTGGGAATTATACATGTGAAGTAAAATCCTCAAAGAATCCCACTAGGAAGAGAAGTAACGAGTACAACATATCAGTAAAAGGTTGGTCCTCTAAGTGTAAAAATGTTATGTAAATGTGAAAATGAAACAAAGAAAACTACAGAATATTCAATATGGAATTATGGATTGTATTCTACTGGAATGTTTGGATTAAAAATCTTTACGCTGAACTTTTGTACAACGCAAAGATTTATTCCAGAGCAATAAATAGTGTTTCAAATTTATTGTTTTCTCTTGAACGGTTTTACTTCACACAACAATCAAGTTATATGAGAATATAATATTATTTATAGATCACCAATAAAGGGGTATTCATCCCACAAAGACAAGATTCTAAAATATTCACAGGATAACAAAATAACACAATCTCTAATTCACTGTTAATAACAAAAATCCAACCTGTCTATCAGACCTGGTGTATACTATATTGGTTGCCCCAGGATCCGACCATAAATCTGCTGACTATGGTCGAATTCCTCTCATGAATTGCTTTTCTTATGTGTAGGGACTCACTCTACTAGCTGTAGACAAGATAAGCAGAACTGATTGTGTATTTTACTGATAAGCTGAGTTAGCAGAGCTGAAGTGTGACATTGGGGCTCATTTACTTACCCGGTCCAGTCGCGATCCCTTGGCGCATTGTCCGACGTGGATTCGGGTCTGCCGGGAATCACTAAGGTTGTGCGCTCGATATCCAGCAGGTGTCGCAGCTGCGCCGGAGTTCACCTTCTTTGTCCCGGTGCATGTAAGTGCTTGATCTTGCGACACAAATTGCTTTTTAAATTCCACGGTTTTTCAGAATCCATCGGGTTGTCCGACGGCCACGCCCCCAATTTCTGACACGTGAAAGCTGTCGCCAATGCGCCACAATCCGATCGAGTGCGCAAAAATCCCGGGGCAATTCGCCGCAAATCGGAAATATTCGGGAAACTTGACGAAAGTGCGGTATTCGGACCCTTGGTAAATGAGCCCATTGTGCTTTATATCCATCTCATAGGTTTCATCAACTCTGATGTGCCTCATCTCTCTTCCTATGTGTCAGATGCTAGTGAATGTTTAGAAGCTAAATGAAAGTGTATATAAACCCAGTACCCTAATAATTTAAGCACATTGTCAGCACACAGCATCACACAGCACTATAAGGATCATAAGGTGTCTGCTTAAAGAGTCCCCTTACACTGAGGGGGTTAAAAATGATATTTATTATGTTAACATCACTAGGGGATTAAAATTTTAGAATTTTCTTATTAATTCCATGATGTTGAACATTCAATAAGGGGTTCACATATATTACATTAAAACAAATGCAAGAAAAAAAGACAAAAAATTGAGTAATCTGGAACAAATAGAGGAAAGACCCTGCTTGTGAGGTCTCTCAATCTATATGGATGAGACATGATGTATTAGCTAATGCAAATCATTCCATAAGCCCTCTTCATCCCAATATTCTTACATAAATTATTCATTTAGTCATTGACTTCATTTTTTTCTAGAGCTCTTCTCTCCTCCGATATTGAGATCATCTCGAGAGGGGGATAACGTGATGATGTCTTGTGACACAGTTCTTACCAAACAAAGACCGAGAACACAACTGCAGTATTCCTTCTACAGAGATGGACAAAATGTTCAGAGATTCAACTCTTCTAACAAATATGAAGTTCAGTTCATTGAGATGGAAAATTCAACTTTTACGTGTGAGATACAAACATCAGACAGCAGAGTGAGGAAGAGGAGTCAAGATCTACGTCTACCGGGTAACCATGGTCTATCATCCTGTCCTGGTCACTTTAGATGACACAGTTGGAGCTAATACTGTATTATTTCTTTATCCCTAGGGTCAATGTTTCTATATATTATAGTATCAGTAGGTTCGGGGCTACTACTACTCATTATCATCATCATATCTATTGTCTCGTACAAATGCCATCAACGTAAATCTTCCGCTAATAACCCTCAACCAACTCCAGGTAATCCATCGTCATATAGTTTTTTTTTGCATTTTGGATTGTTATAAGACTTTGGTGTTTAGTTGACTTTGTGCTTGGTTATTATTATCATACTGCGCACTGTAGGTTATTTATGGTGGGCTGTCTGGGTTCCTAAAGTCTGCATCATAGTATTTTTATGGCGTAGGTAGGCTATTGGACAATCGGGCAGTCGAATGACAGGTGTGGGCAGCTACAGGGATCCTGGAAAGAAGAAGTATTTACCACTTCTGTCTTCTCGGTTTCTCATTCACAACAATCGATAGAGCGCAGAGAATAGAGGCATCGGCAGGTCCACCAAATCTATCTATCCTTATGACATGTTTGAACACCCGATTGCCATAATGCAAGTACCGAGAGGTTGCGGCAGGGTCTTTTTAGATTGAGCACAACCCACATAGTGATAAAAATGTCAATATTGTCCTGTAACTGGGGCAACACAGCAAGTATAGAAGAAAAAAAAGTATAAAAAAAAAAATCCCCAAAGGTCTATTCTGAAATTTGAAGGACATAGAGCAAAATAAAAAGTAAAGATAAGATTAAAAAAAAACTGAGTGAAAAAACAGAACATTATGGGGGTCATTTACTAAGGGCCCGATTCGCGTCTTCCCGACGTGTTACCCGAATATTTCCGATTTGCTCCGATTTTCCCCAAATTTCCCCGGGATTTTGGCGCACGCGATCGGTTTGTGGCGCATCGGCGCTGGCATGCACGCGACGGAAATCGGGGGGCGTGGCCAAACGGTAACCCGACGGATTCGGAAAAACCGCCCCATTTAAAAAAAAAAATTGGTCGCATGGGCCATACTCACATGCACCACGATGAAGACGATGAACTCCGGGGCGACTTGGCGGACTTCGGCGCAGCAGCGCCACCTGGTGGACATCGGGCGCAGGACCTTCATGAATCGCCGGAAGACCCGAACGCTCGTCAGAGAAGCCGCCGCTGGAACGCGAATGGACCGGGTAAGTAAATGTGCCCCTATATATATGCAAAAAAGATGTGTGTCTCTCCAGTCAGTAACTTGACCCTTTAGTTAGTCTGCAGTAAAACAGACGAGTGACATATCAAAACTTTAACATTAAATAGAACCATTAGTTCAAAATTTTGTGACAGTCAGAAAAAAAAAATTCGAAAATGTAAAAAAAATATATATTTTTTATTATTTTATCTTTTAAGCTTAAAATTTTACTAAAAAATACAAATTCTGACACAAATATAATACATTATTCTTCCCCTAGGAAACACTGCTAAAATCTCATTGCTAGCCCAAAAAATTAGATCCATTACAGTATTCACATGCAAAAAAACATTGGGGCTGATTTACTAAGGGTCCGCAGAGCGCATTTTCGTTGGGTTTCCTGATGATTTCCGTTTTGCGCCATGATCAGATTTTGGCGCCGGCTTGCACGCGATACAAATCGGGGGGCGGGCAGTCGGACAACCCGACGGATTTGGAATACGTGCGGGATTTAACATTTCGAATTGTGTCGCAAGACACACAGTTAAAAACACTGGGAAGAAGAAGGTGAACTCCGGCGGACCACGACGGGGAAGCGACGGATGCAGGAACTCGGACGCACGAGCTACGTGAATCGCGCCGGACTTCATCTTCGTCGGACCGTCCAAATCATTTATCGCAACAGGACTGGGTAAGTAAATTTGCCCCATATTGTTTGGGTCTGAAATCGCAAACTGTTCTGGTTCTGAATTGGTCAATGTTATATTAAAAATTAAAACAATACATAAAATAGCAAACATTAATTTTTGTAAATTCTGTATTCAAGCGTTCAAGAACTATCAAACTAAAATTTTACCCAATATTCAGCCGGATTTTTTTTTATTTTGGCCACATTTTTGCCGAGGTCCAGGTAACATTGATTTGCACTGGATAAAAAATTAAACCCTAAAACTCCTAACACCAACATCCCTGCCTATTTGTCTCAGCATATCCTAGGCATTACAGCCATGAAACCGTCCCATGAAACCAAAGTGTGGACAAGTATAAAAATAACCAAATAAAACAAAGGGAAGATTGACAATCCCGGTCACAAGTGAGATAGCATATAAAGTACAGAATTCTATAAACTGAAGAATGGTTAAAACGTAAGCCAAATATTGAAGAAAAAGAAAGCTAGCAAGACTTTAAACCAGACATGGAGAATAGAACACACAGGGCTTTTTTCATGGTATGAGGGTATCGGGTGAGAGGGGCAGAGCTATGAAAGTGTGAGAACCTTAACCTTTGCTAGTTCAAACTAATCCAGCAATCCATCCAATAGAGCACTGTTCAGACTACTGACTTAGAAGCACCAGATGGAATTCAGCACTTGCTCAGACAGACATAGATGTAACACAGGCTTATTTTTTTAGAAATAAAAGATAAAATATATTGTAACTATATTATTTGATCTCAATTTATATCATAGTATATTATATATTGTACTTTACTACATTGTTATTTTATAAATCATTGAATTTTTTTCCTTCCTCTGAACCAGCCTTTGACATGACTCATAGGAAAAAAAGTAAGTAGGTTAGATATTTTTTCTATAAACCTCTGTTAACTATTTTGCAAAAAGTTACCAATTATCTACTTGCAATCTTGGGTGCCCCCAGCTGGTTAAAATAGAAGCAAAAAATGTGTTCTGATTTCTTTTGCTTCTTACTGTTTTGGCCCTCTCCTAAAAATAAACATTTAAATCATTTTACAGGCGGTCCCCTACTTTAGGACACCCGACTTACAGACGACTCCTAGTTAAAGACGGACCCCTCTGCCCATTGTAACTTCTGGTGAAGTCTGGTGACCTCTCTGGATGTTACTATAGTCCCAGGCTGCAATGATCAGCTGTAAGGTGTCTGTAATGAAGCTTTATTGATAATACTTGGTCCAATTACAGCAAAAAATTGAAACTCCAATTGTCACTGGGTCAAAAAAATTTTTTTGTCTGGAGCTACAATGATAAAATATACAGTTTCGACTTACATACAAATTCAACTTAAGAACAAACCTATGGAACCTATCTTGTACGTAACCTGGGGACTGCCTGTATATCTCTTTCATTTCTCTCATGATAGAATAGTTTGTACTGTAAGTAGACTTTGGAGTTTGTCCATAAACCAGGAGCTGCACACAGTGGGGGTCATTTACTAAGGGCCCGATTCGCGTTTTCCCGACGTGTTACCTGAATATTTCCGATATGCGCCGATTTACCCTGTATGGCCCCGGATTTAGGTGCACGTGATCGGATTGTGGCGCATCGGCGCTGGCATGCACGCAACGGAAATCGGGGGGCGTGGCCGAACGAAAACCAGACGGATTCGGAAAAACCACCGCATTTAAAAGAAAAATGTTGCGGGACTCGCGCTTACCTTCACCAGGAATAGGCTCGTGCATTCCGGCGGACCTCGGGGAACTTCAGCGCAGCAGCGACATCTGGTGGACGGCGGAGGAACTGCCTTAGTGAATCGCCGGAAGACCCGAATCCACCGCACAGAACGCGCCGCTGGATCGCGAATGGGCCGGGTAAGTAAATCTGCCCCAGTATTCAGGAACCTTATCTTAAATACAGACCTCATTCTAGATTCTTTGTGGATCAGTAAATTAATTTTAAAAAAATACGATTTTATTGATTGGGGGTTGAAGCGTTCATAATCTTTCAGATTATTCTTAAATGGATTTCGTTATCTATGAGGCCAAAAAAGGGTAAGAGTGAAGCCTTTACACTGAGGGCCAGTTCACCCTTTCTTTATTTTATCAGTTGGCCCTCTGGCACATGATTGTATTTTCCTCTGGTGCTACGGCTGTGTTATTTTGCGGTTGTTTTGGAGCCCCAGGTATTGCCATGGGCTCTTGCTCACTTCTGAGTATTCCTTAGCACCATGTCTGAGCCTGGTGCTCGTCAGAGCATGTCCTATTCTAATCCATGTTTGTGTCTAAAACAGTCCTAGATAAGTTAATGGTGGTTGTAAAAAATGGATTCCAAATGGTTGTACTAAGTTTTCTGGTCGCTAGGAGAAAAATCACGTGAGTCTAATGGGCTGGCCTAGCTCAATCATTGGTTTCCTGGAAAACACAGATTATACACGCGGACCAACCATACAGCCCTGACACGGGTAAAATATGGCTCACACAAGGCCCAAAAATATGGCCATTACAGATGCAGATTGTGAACATGGAAAAACTACGATTGTGTGCAGGTAGCCTTATTGTGAGCCAAAACTAAATGTGGAGACTACAATCTTCAACTAGTTCCTTAGAAGTTCAGTTAAATTGTGAAAGTTCTATCATAGAAGATTATTTTTTGTCATATTAATTATTTACCTCAACATTATCTACTCATGTAAGAACATATACGTGCACCTATGTATGTTCAAAAGGCCCGGGTAACTAAAGGACTACTATCTTACAGTGTTTTCTCTTTCTTTTTTGACTTTTAGATCATTTGCCAAAAGACAAAAAACCTGTAAGTCTGACAAATTATTCAATCTAAGAACAATCAAGTGTTTAGATTCCTTTGCCTACCTGATAACTCTTTCCTCGCCCAGGAGACAGGGGAAGGGGCTTGGCATTTAAAGGGAACCTGTCACCAGGGACCTCAATTTCACTAAAGACAGATTGTAAAAGCCCATGACACCTGCCGTGCACATCTGCCTCTCTGCCTTTTCTAAGCATTTGCATTACAATATAATTGTGAGTTATAACTTACTCTTGCTCCATGACAAAATCCTGGGGTAGTCACAGGGGCTGGACTTTGGTTTGGATGCATTTCAAAAAACAACATGTGCCTTGTCTGTTACCCACTCCTCAGAGCTTGGCCCCCACCTTTGTGCTCCTGTACAGCTCCACCTCCTGCTGGTTCTCAGAGGTTACAGCCTGGTCAGCCTGACATCAGTGGGGGAGGGACAGAGCTGTACAGGAGCACAAACATGGAGACAGCCTGCAGCTCAGACAGGTCACATGTTGTTTTTTGAAATGCATGCAAACCAAAGCCCACCCCCTGTGTCTACCCCAGGATTTTGTCATGGAGCAAGAGTAAGTTATAACACACAATTATATTGTAATGCAAATGCTTAGAAAAGGCAGAAAGGCAGATTTGCACGGCAGGTGTCATGGGCTTTTACAATCTGTCTTTAGTGAAATTGAGGTCCCCGGTGACAGGTTCCCTTTAAATGTATTCAGTGGATATTGGGCAGTGATTCTAACCCCGGCAAAGACAAGACTAAAATGTTGGGTTTACCGGTGGTTTTGGTTTCACAAGCAATGCGGAAAAAAATAACTATACTGCAGAACCAAAACTCAGTCAAACTCAGTTATCACTGCAAATTATCATTAACTGCTTATGAATATCGAGGCGGGTGAGCCACAATTGATTCAGCATCACTCTGTATATCTCTGATCCTCCGACGACGACTACTTTGCCCCAGGTATATAAGTGTTACCTATCTTGGTGGTTATCACGTTGGTTATAGTTTCTGCTGTAAATAACTTGTTAGTCTGGATCCTTGGATATTTTCCGGTCACTTAGACATATTATAAAATAACATTGGTTAGTATCCATGATATTATTTTAAAACATTGTTGTGGTGCTCAGTAAGGTACAGTGATAGTTTCAATACTTTTAAAACATTGGATTATCAGATACTTATATCAAGAGATAATAGAGATTTCTGTGATAAGGCTGAAGGTAATGTGCTTTTGAATTCACGAGTAGAGGTTAGTGGATTGTCTGAGATTCAATGTCAGAATCCTCTGAATGGAGTTCTGAGCTTGTGAGTGACACCCAGGGCTAACTTGCAGTATCTGTTTTCAGGAAAGCTGTGTGGTTCACTGTTCAGCTCAGTGTTAGTCTGAGCTGTGGGTTGAGTGATGCAGGGGCTAACCAGTCAGCTGCTAGGGTGGAGTCTAGCAGCAAGATAAATAGCTAATACTCAGATCACTCAGGGCTGGTTATACTTTCTCCCATGACTTGCAGTACTTCTGTCTGTCTGTGTTTTGCTGGACCTGAAACACTCTATCTTGTATCCTGCTTGATTTAGAACCATGCAACTCCAACCTGATCTGAAAACGTGTACCTTTTGTTCTGCCTGATCAGACAAGGGGTTCCCAGAACCCCTATCTTATATAGAACCCTGGACTTTTATGCTGCTTGATCAGAAATCTGGAAACCCCAACCTGATCTGGAACCCCATACCTACCCGGTTTTCCCTAAAATAGGACATCCCCCGAAAATAAGACCTAGTACAATTTTGTTCCATCTTAGAAATATAAGGCCTCCCTTGAAAATAAGACCTAGTGTCTGTCCTTGCTGCATCTCCCCTCTAGCCATACATCAGTATTAGTATATTTTTAAGATGCTGCAGTAGGTTGTGACATAGGTGAAGAATTGCAGAATAAAATCACTGTTGCAGCATAAATGCACTACAAGCAGCTACATGACATTAAGTGGTCATTTAAGCAAAGTGATATTGCTAAACATGATAGATTGGGGCCAAATATTCCAATAGTTCAGAGTTTGGAGAGTTATAAGGATATTTTAGAAGTAGATTTTTTGTTCACCAATAAATGTAAATTCTTGTTCATGGAAAAATAAAACATCCCCTGAAAATAAGACCTAGCGCCTCTTTAGGAGCAAAAATTAATATAAGACACTGTCTTATTTTCGGGGAAACAGGGTAGTATCTTTCCTAGGTCTATAAATTGTACCCTGTTCCAAACCCTTTAACCTGACCCTGAGCTTGTTCCTCCGCCACATGCCCCTAGTGTCGGTATATTTATCCACGTGTCTATCTTTATGTTCATTTGTCTGTTTATTTTTCCTTGCCACATATTCAGAGCAGAAACAGTCTTCAGGTTGTCCTCTATGACTAGTCAGGGCCATTAGGTAGGGAAGTGAGGTTGTGGGGGTTGAGGGCCTGTATCCCCTTTCTCTTCTATGACACTTGACTTGTAGAAGCTCCACCATATTTTACTAAACATTTTGTTCAGGTCTGAATTGAATTGTTCTGAGCTTTAACTTTATACCTACAAACCAAAAAATGGACTCCATCATTTCTACTCATGAGAAAACTTGCTTTTTCTGATTAAAATTGGCAACGGTTTAGGACCGAACCTCTAAAAACATAGCAAATACCCCATGGTCATATATAGGGTAGAAAAGTGGATCTCTATTTTGAATTGTAATTTATTTTTTAAAGTTATTTATTAAATTTTATTCCCAACATTGTCTATTTAGCTCATTATTTTCATTATTTATTATATGTTTTTGTTTTTTTATTCCTTTTTTAATAGGAAAATGACTGTAAAGTGGAAAACTCCAAAGCTAAACGAAAAGTCCGGGTTTCTCAAGATTCTCCCAGTTCTAATAATATCTATGAGAACCTCAACTCCTAGGGATGAAGTCATCTCCATATTATTTGACAATGATTATTAAAATGTACTAGAATTATCTGTAATTTCTTAAATTTCATTCAAATCTTGAACCAATTGCAATAACACAAGAAAAAATCAGGACATTTGTGTTTTCTGGGTTTTAGACTTGTGTGTCTGTTGTTTTTGTACCTTTTTTGCACAAAAGTTGCAAATTCTTTTCAATACTCTTTTAAACTTTGGCCCACATCTGTGCCTACGAGTTTATCCGCGCCATCTGAGCCAGCTGTGACTTTTTCATATAGGCACATCTGGATTTTAAAGATATATTCTTATGCATCAAACTTTGCTGGGCAAGTAAAAAAGTAGCAAATTTTTGGCGCTTATAAACAAATGCGTAAAAAAAAGTTGCAAGTAAACCAGAAAAAAATTTAAAAACCCAAGATCAATGACTCCCTTTATGTTTGATTTAATTTATGACAGAGATGTATTGAGACAATTATGAAATGGGAATGTGTTGTCTTCTTCTGGAACAACATTGAAGTATATTACGCTGGACATACATCAGCTTATAAACAATACAGGACAGTTATCAGTGCTTCTACATCATATACTGGTGTAGAAGCCCTGAAATAATTGCAATTTCTTGTGCAAAGTAATAAATTGCAATTATTTTTGTCAACTACGCAACCTCAATGTGGGCATGGTGGTGGTGGTGGGGTGACAGGTGGACATGGAGGTGATGGTGGGGCAATCGGTGGGCATGGTGGTGGTGGTGGGGCGCCTGGTGGGCATGGTGGTGGTGGGGCAGCCGGTGAGCATTCTGGTGGGGGCAGGGGGTCCGGTGGTGGGGTGACCGGTGGGCATGGTGGTGGTGGGGCGGCCGGTGGGCATGGTGCTTGTTGGGGCGGCCGGTGGGCATGGTGGTAGTGGTGGTGGGGTGGCTGGTGGGCATGGTGGTGGTGATGGGGTGGCCAGTGGGCATGGTGCTGGTGGGATGGCCAGTGGACATGGTGTGGAACGTTCCAGGCCCACTCCAGCGCACTACCCACAGCCTGTGAACTTTCGATAATGAAGTTTGGAGGCTTTTTCCGCAATTCCACTCCAGGCTCAGCCACGGCTGGTGGACGGGGCCTGCATTATACGCCTTGCGTACAAAATAAATGATGAATGTCCCTCAAAGTGGCTATGTTACTATGACTATTTCACTCACATAAATGATTTAGTAATTTGCAATACATTTAAATCCTACGTATACCCAATCCTAATGTGCCCAGTATCAATAAAAATATTTTAACTCCTGGGAAGCAGGGATATTAAAGATTGTTGACAGATAAAGACCAAGTTGTTCATCTATTTGGCACTTATATTATTTCTTTTCCTTTTAATTTATTTCACCATTTTTAGGATTGATATTTATTTTTCCCTGCATGTATAAATTTGCTTTGCTTAGATTCTTCGACCGCATCCCATACAACCTTCCCATATTATCCCTTGTTCCCTGCGGTGCTTTTCCTTATGGTGACTTTGTGTTTATATGCCATGGCCCATGATCCCTTTCATTGGCCTCAACTTTATTATATGCATAAAAAACTAATATGTGCTGGACATTGGTGAATATATCGGGAACCAAGTGTATCATAATTGCTCTTCCATGTCTCTTATTTGTTGTATTGAAAACTTTTATTAAACAATTTTATACAAATTTTATACTTTTTTTTTTTAAATAAAAACCCTTTGAAACAAACCCGTTTTTCACTTCTATTTTCATAAAATAATATCTAGTAACATTTTCCTGTCTCTTAGGCTACATTCACACTACATTATGGGGGGACGTATATACGGCCGATATACGCCCCCCATAGACGGCAATGGGCGCACGGCGCCCTACGGGAGCGATACGGTGCAGCACACGTGCGGCTCCGTACCCGGGAAAAAGATAAGACCTGTCCTATCTTTACCCGTGATACAGCGCCGTGCGCCATGTATCCCTATGGAGAGGGGCGGGGGTGAGCTACGGTACGGTGCGGGCGGGCAACGGCAGTGTGAATATAGCCTTAGTTTGTATGTCTTTGCTGTACAATATAATAAGAGGTGTTTTACATGCGTCCTTGAGCCTCTGCAGGCGTTTTACCCCAGTAGCCCCACCCATTCTACTACCTTCATGGCGCACCTCACTTTCGGAAAGTGATGAGGTAACGAAAAATTTCCATTTGGAAAAAAGTTGCTAAAATTAAAGAACAGAAAGAGTTTACAAATGCCTTCCCTACCCCCAGTGTCCAAAGCTGGATAGCTTTGTAATTTATAGATTGTAAAGAGGGTCCACAAAATTATTGTTACAATTTATAATTAATTTATTACATTTGTTATAATTATTTAATTACATCTGGTATGTATTATTTTGTTTATACGTGTACCCCATGGTAATATATGCACATTTTTAAAAATTATTATTATTATTATTATCATTATTATTATTTTCACATTTTCCAAGAATCGTTGGCCTGAGGTAATAGAAGAAATGGTTTCATCTATATTCCATTTCGCCCTCATGTTTTATTTTCACTAATTGACCAATGCTGTATGCTGTATAACCTCAAAAATGCAAGAAATTCAACTAACTACATTACTTTAAAGTGTTGAAGTAGGAAATGGTCTAGAAATGGACTAGACGGACAGACAAGGACAGTGTGCCCTTAGAATTAACCCCTTCCCAGCTGTTCCTTCCTATTTGCCCAGCTTATCCTAAGATATACGGGGCTACTGGCTGACTTTCCCTTCTTGTGCCAAAGTGAAAACATGGAGACAAGACTACATTTATACAAACACCAAAGAGAAGTAGGAGTCAGAACCAAGAGGACAAATACAGGCAAACAGAAAACAGTCAGAAAACAGACACAGGGTCAAAGAATCTAAAATATAGAAGTCAAGGTGAACGCCAGCTAGCGCAAAATATACTATAGCAAACAAGGAAAAATTAGTTAGCAAACCTTTTGTGAGAATCCTGGTCCAGAAGATAACTGGATCATTTCCCTGACATTCATACAGGAGAGCAATGTAAATCGCAGGAGATGCTGTCCATCCAAATTTTGCAAACCAGAGCAGAGTTCACAGGAGACAGACAGGTGCTAGAAAAGGTGTAGATCAGTTTTAGGCTTGTTTGGATAGAATGAAACAATCACCCAACCCATGTTCTTTTATCTGGCATCTTAGATTATTCTTTTTATTTCTAAACATTCCACGCACGTCTCCAGGACTTTTCCCGAGCTGCACCAATTCTCTGGAATGCCCTTCTCTGGTCTACTATACGGAAATGTCCAAATCTTCAAACAAACTCTTATAACCCAGGGCCCTCACTCCTACGTATTGTGTCATATTACTCTGCAATGTCTTATTTTATTTATATATGTTCCATACAATCTGTAAAACGCTGCAGAATATGATGAGGCTATACACTCACCGGCCACTTTATTAGGTACACCATGCTAGTAACGGGTTGGACCCCCTTTTGCCTTCAGAACTGCCTCAATTCTTCGTGGCATAGATTCAACAAGGTGCTGGAAGCTCCTCAGAGATTTTGGTCCATATTGACATGATGGCATCACACAGTTGCCGCAGATTTGTCGGCTGCACATCCATGATGCGAATCTCCCGTTCCAACACATCCTGTGCGCGCGTATCTCTATTACTTACAGTTATATCTATTTGTTCATTTGTTACTTTGCTCAACTATTTGCAACAGTTTGAGGTGGGGCAACAACAAAGATCATTACCAGAGAAATGCAAAGTTTTCTTTTGTAATGAGTTACCATAGGGATTCATAAGTGTTCATAGAAGCCTTTTATACAAAACCATATATATATATATATATATATATATATATATATATATATATATATACAGGCGGTCCCCTACTTAAGGACACCCGACTTACAGACAACCCATAGTTACAGACGGACCCCTCTGCCCACTTTGACCTCTGGTGACCTCTCTGGATGTTACTATAGTCCCAGGCTGCAATGATCAGCTGTAAGGTGTCTGTAATGAAGCTTTATTGATAATTCTTGGTCCAATTACACCAAAAATTTTGAAACTCCAATTGTCACTGGGGCAAAAGAAAAAAAATTGTCTAGAACTTCCATTATAAAATATACAGTTTCGACTTACATACAAATTCAACTTAAGAACAAACCTCCAGACCCTATCTTGTATGTAACCCGGGGACTGCCTGTATATATATATATATATATATACGTAACGAAAGTCCAAACAGCACACGGGAACAATGGTTTGTAATGGGTGCAGGCTCAATAGGACTAGGAGCTTGAAAAAGGCTCCTTGGAGCTGAAACGTTGCTGCACTATGATGTACCTTTGAGCATGGAATAAAAAGAATTTTTTCACCGTACGACCTGGAGTGCTGCCTGCTTTCGCTTACATATATATATATATGTTATCACAGCATTTTTATATTTCCTTTCGATCAAAAGTGACGATTTGTCATCTACTTTCCACTATAACACCACTTCCTGTTTTTCAGTCAACCATATTGGTTTGTGGTTTACCTTAGATTTGCAGTTATCTAAGAAAACTGAATTAAAAAAACTTAAAAATTCTGGGTTACATTGAAATCAGTGTAAAACGTCTACAAAAAAGAGGAAGGAACTTAAGAAAATGAGGAACAGCTGCCTCCATTACTCGATACAGGAAGGAAACATTGAGTAGACTGTATACAATGAAGCAAAGTGATGACCGGACTGCACTTGTTGAGGAAGCTGTGGTCATTCCAAATCTCAATCCTAATATTAAATTTTTTTGATGAAACTATGAGGACAAGCATACTTTTCTACGCGATTGTCTGTTGGCGAGGTGGCTTAAATGTTAAAGAAAAAAAACGACTCAACAAGTCATCAGGAGAGCCCAGAGCACTATTGGGGAAGTATTGCACCCGTGGGAAGAAGTCTGGCAAAACAGATTCCTAAGGAAATCAGACACCGTCGGAGGGAAGGGCTACCGCCAGGTGTGTTGTGTGCCACCAGGGTCCCCAATTCCTTCATCACGAAACCATCAAAATTTATTTAATCAATCAGTGACCAAAGCAAAGTACAAAGTTTCCAACTTTGTCCACAACACCCCTAACATCAAACACCCCCTTTACCAAAGTATGTAGTAACCCTAAGTCTGTAGTAACCCCCACCCCAGAATAATGTTTGTAATGTTATGTAATATCTGGAGCAGGGATGCACAAACACTTTCCCAACAGGGTTAATGAAGTTTTAGTCTATTCTTTTGTCTGATGCAGATAATTTCAGCACAACATTCCGTTTACTATATCTATTTTTCGAGGTTACTATTTCATTTCTAATGACCACTGATCATTTATGAACCCCAACATCATATTTTCCATTTAACTTAAGAAAACAAGATGCAGGCAGTCCCTGGGTTACGTACAAGATAGGGTCTGTAGGTTTGTTCTTAAGTTGAATTTGTATGCAAGTCGGAACCGTATACTTTATCATTGTAACTCCAGACAAATTTTTTTGATCTCTGTGGCAATTTCATTTTAAAAATGTTGGGTTGTTATCAGAACCAGGATTAACAAAAAAGCTTCATTACAGACACCTGTGATACCTGTTATAGCTGATTATTGTAGTCTAGGGCTAAAGTACAATAAATTACCAAATACCAGAGGTCCGTTTGTAACTAGGGGTTGTCTGTAAGTTGGGTGTTCTTAAGTAGGGGACACATATTGTTCTTACTGGTTTGAAACTGACCCTAATTTTGGATATGGTTAATAATGATTAAAACAGTTTTGAACCTCCTGATAGATGGCAGGTGATGGGGACAGGGGCTCCATCATCTACTGGTGCACATAGCACCAGCAAAAGATGGACACCTTCACATACAAAGAGTTTTCTGTATTTTCATGACTATAAAAATTGTAGATTCACACTGAAGGCATCAAAACTATGAATGAGCACATGTGAAATTACATGCTTAACCCCTTAACGCTCTGCGCCGTAGCTCTACGGCGCAGAGGTATAAGGAGTGTATGAGGAGGGCTCACGGGCTGAGTCCTCTTCATACAAAGGTGGGGGGGTTTGCATATTGCAGAAAAGCCCCACCGCTAATAACCCTTTCATTGCTGCCGGCAAAGTCGCCGGCGGCGCTTAAAAGACGGCAGAGCGCGGGCGCCGCCATCTTTATTACGATCGCCGCACCCCCGAACGTCATCGGGGGGGGGGGGGCGGCGATTGGTTGCCATGGTAGCCTCGGGTCTTTCGTTTGACCCGAGACTATCTGGCTTCTGCAGATTCGTTACAGTGGCCAGTGGCTCATTGTAATGAATGAGCTGCAAAAATGCCATATATTGCAATACAGAAGTATTGCAGTATATGGTAGGAGCGATCTGACCATCTAGGGTTAATGTACCCTAGATGGTCTAAGAAATAGTGGGAAAAAAAAGAAAAAAAAAGTTTAAAAAATACAAAAAATTAATAAAATATTAAAAATTCAAATCACCCCCTTTCCCTAGAACTGATATAAAACATAATAAACAGTAAAAAAATCACAAAAATATTAGGTATCGCCGCGTCCCAAAATGCCCGATCTATCAAAATATAAAAACAGTTACGGCCGGCGGTGACCTCCGAGACGGGAAATGGCGCCCAAATGTCTGGAATGTGACTTTTACACCTTTTCACATCACATAAAAAATGAAATAAAAATGATCAAAATGTAGCACAGACCTCTGAATGGTAGCAATGAAAACGTCGGTTCATTTCGCAAAAAATGACCCCTCACACATCTCCGTGCGCCAAAGTATGAAAAAGTTATTAGCATCAGAAGATGGCAACATTTTTTTTTCTTTTTTGTACACATTCGTTTAATTTTTGAAAATGTATTAAAACACAATAAAACCTGTATAAATTTCCTATCACCGCGATCGCACCGAACCAAAGAATAAAGCTGAGGTGTTATTTTGAGTGCACAGTCAAAGTCGTAAAAACTGAGCCCACAAGAACGTCACGTGCGGCTTTTTTTAAATTTTTCCACATTTGGAATTTTTTTCAGCTTTGCAGTACACGGCATGTTAAAATAAATAACATTACGGGAAAGTAAAATTTGTTATGCACAAAATAAGCCCTCGCACAGGTCTGTACACATAAAAATGAAAAAGTTATGGATTTTTGAAGTAGCGTCCTTAAGGGGTTAACAAAACAGTGTGAAACAACTAAAAATGTGTCTTATATTCTAGGTTTATTTTGCTTTGATTACTGCTTTGCATACTCTTGGCTTCTCTTGATGAGATACAAGTGGTAGTCACCTGAAATGGTCTTCGACCAGATTCAAAGGAGATCCCAGAGACTTGTTGAACCTATTGCCCTCACTCTGATTTCCATCTCACCCCAAAACATCTTGATTGGGTTCAGGTCTGGTGACTGTGGAGGCCAGGTAATCTGGCGTAGCCCCCATCACTCTCCTTCTTGGTCACATATCCCTTACACAGCCTGGAGGTGTGTTTGGGGTCATTGTCCTTTTGACTAATAAATTCTGCTCCTCTTACCAGTTGTTGTAGCGATGTGTCTGCTGCTAGACCTCTGTGCGCCATTGACCTGGTCTCTAATCTGAACTGCTGCTATCTGCAATTTCTGAGGCTGGTGACTCGGATCAACTTATCCTCAGCAACAGAGGTGGCTCTTGGTACTCCCTTCCTGGGGTGGTCCTCATGTAAGCCAGTTTCTTTGTAGCACTTGATGGTTTCTGCAACTGCATTTAGGGACACTTTCAAAGTTTTCTCGGGGGGCAGAGCCAAGTCAACAATGTGAGCAGACGTGTCGCGAAAGAGCTTCCACCGCTACCCGCCCATAATGCAGTACCCAGCCTGAACCCCTCTGCCCAGACGCACCTTACTTGTGCCCCTGATAGGGGAGACCATCCTGCACCATCAGTAGCCCCGAATCCCATTTCCACAGGCCTCAATGACGGGCGGCAAAACTGGTAAGGGGATGAGGAGAGCCTCACAACATGGGCCGCTGAGGCCAAGACCACTCCATGAGCCCTGCTGAGGCAGCCAGAGGTGCCGAAGAGCTGCTACGACAGTTTGCCTGCAATAAGCCCACAGACGGGGCGAACAATGGCAGAAGACTTGTCTATAATGAGTCATGACTTTAAAAAGCTCTCAGAGAGCACTACAGCTCTGGAAAAAGAAAATGTGATCTTGAGGACTCTCTCCTGCCTCTTCATAGAGACGTTGAAAACACACTCAAGAACCCTAGACGCCATTCTGGCTAAACAGGTTGACCTGGAAAACCGCCTAAGTTCGCCTGGTAGGAGTACCTGAAAAAGTAGAGGAAGTGATCAACTGAATTCTTTGAAGAATGGCTGCTGGAGAAATTCGGCAAGGACTTGCTGACCCCACTATTCACGGTCGAATGGGCTCACTGGGTCCCTACTAGACCACTCCCACCGGGAGACAGGGAGGGGCTTTCGATCGATGGCATTCGTATCTCCTTGTTCCCAGATTACTTGGCAGATGTACAGAAAATGAGAGCAAAATTCCTGGATATTAAGCCCTACAGGGCGCGTCGGGTCCTGATGCATGGAGAGGGCTCACGGGCATATTGCAGCAAAGACTTACCGGTAACACCCACAATTGGCGCCGAAGACCCAAGGCTTTCTCGTTTTAACCCTATCATAACAATGTAATAAATACAGTAGTATGGCAGTATATGATAGGATCGATCAGACAACCTAGGGTTTAAGTACCCTAGGGAATTTGAAAAATAGTTAAAAGAAAAAAAAGTAAAAAAAAAAAAATTATAATAAAAAAACCCTAAAAATTCCCTAGAACTGAACTAAAAATAAATAGACAGTAAAAATCATAAACATATGAGATATCGCTGCATCCAAAAATGCCCGATCTATCAAAATATATTTTACGTTTTTTCACTGTGCTTTTTGGCCATTTTGAAAAATATAAAAAAATCTATAAAAAGTGATCAAAATGTTGTACAGTCCTAAAAAAGATAGCAATGAAAACGTCATCAAAAGTCTCAAAAAAGGACACCACCCACAGCTCCGTTTACCAAAGTATGAAAATGTTATTGGTGCCAGAAGATGGCAAAATAAAAACAAAAAATTTGTACAAGAGGTTTTCATTTTTGTAAATGTATGAAAACAATATAAAAACTATGCAAATTTGGTATCCCCGTGATCATGCCAACCCAAAGAATAAAGTAATCATGTCATTTGGGGCGCTCAGTAAAAGCTGTAAAATCCAAGCCCACAAGAAATCGGCACAAATGCGTTTTTTTTACCATTTTCACTGCATTTGGATTTTTTTTTCCTGCTTCCCAGTACATGGCATGGAATATTACATACTGTCACTATGAAGTGCAACTTGTTACGCAGAAAACAAGTCATCACACAGCTCTTCAGGTCTAAAAATAAAAAAAAGTTATAGATTTTTGAAGGTGGGGAGTGAAAAATGGAAATGCAAAAACAAAAGAAGGCCTGGTCGTTAAGAGGTTAAGAGACTTCTGCAGACTCTACAAGTCTCATACTCCATGATGTATCCAGCCCGCCTGAGAGCTGTTGCTTTGGGCACCACTCATTTTTTCAATTCCCCCCAAGATGCGCTCAGATGGCTAGACAAATACGGGATAAAAGCAACCCTTGTGTCTGGGTAGCCTTGGGGGTTGAGGAGAGTTCTTGGGGCTTCTCGTCCCGTACCATAATGACATCTAGATAATTCTCCCACACTAGTGTCGATACTTTCGCCTGGGGGGTCCTCTTCCACTGGGACATGGGTTTTATGTGGGATGTTACTGTTTTTCTATTTTTGGGGGGTTGGGAAAGGGGGTTCAGATAGCTTGGTGGGGGTTGGCTCATCTTTCAAGTATTTGTATGCACATTTGATAGTATTGGGTCCCAAAGCTGGAGTTCTACTACCCTCTTGTGGAAATGGAGGGTATGACAATGTCAGTTGTATATATTTAACTGTCACCTATAGCAATAGTGACATGGAATATAAGGGGGGTGGGAGATCCAAAAAATAGACAGGCAGTTCCGGACAAACTTAAAAACCATTTCAACGATGTGCTTGATGAGACGTTAGACAAATGTAGTAATTCCCCCCTCTCACCTGGGTCTACTACCCCCACCCAGTTTGGTCTCACAGTGACCGACCTCGGTTGATGTATGATGCATTACACACTCCATAGATAGACATTACTCTTGTCACTCCAGATCGTATAATACGTTGTCTAGGATTGATCTAGCTCTTGGTAATCAACTGATGATCCACCATGGTCTTAGAGGCTCAATACCTAGAAAGACGTCTCTCAGATGATTCCCCACTTCTGGTGAGGTTGAGGCCCTTACTGGAGCCTGTTAGAGGACTGAAGTGAAATCTCTTTAATCCATTCTGGCTGCCGGTGCTATCAGAGAAGGGCCTTATAATAGACTAACTATGCTTAATGACTTCCTTACACGCAACGAGGGGCCTACTTCCCCTCTTTTGGTGTGGGACTGTGCCAAGGTTTGCTTTAATGATAGTTTAGTAAGGGAGGTATTTGGGATAAAGCGGAAATCTAGGGAATTTGGAGAAGTTCTCAGTTATTCTGTCATAGTGATGGAGGGAGCTTATATCCAGAACCCACCCGAGACAAACAGATAGGCATTGGGGGTGAGCAGGGGCGCACCTGACATGAGGCGAGTTGAGATTCTCGCCTCAGGCGGCGCGCTTCCTGCTACACTAGGGGGCGGCGTCGGGCTCCCGCCCGCCAGCATGTGTTCCTGCCGGTTCATCTCCCCGGACCCCGCACATTCCGCCGCTCATCACACCCACCCGCCCGCGGCCGGCACATGTACCTGCGCGCCCACAGAAACTTCCTCCTGCGCGCCGCCCTACACTTCCACCCCCCGCAGCCCGCCTATCTCATCCACCGGCCTGGCACAAGTATCACTCCCCGCCCCAGCCCAATGGCCGTGCTGGTCCCCCCCTGCTCCGATTCCGGCCCCCCCGCTCCGTTTTCGCACCCCCCTCGGTCCGTCACTGCCTCCCCCCCCCCCCCGCTCCGACATCCCCGGCAACACCCCCCCACACACACACACCAGAGGACAAGGCCAAAGAGAAAAGAAGAAAAGAGTGAAGGTAACTTCTATGTATGTATGTATATGTGTGTCTGTGTGCATTTGTATGTGTGTATATATTGATGTATATACTGTTTAAATATATATATCTGTATGTATGTGTGTACATTCAGCATGCCACCATGTAAAATATACTATATGGAGGTACACTATATGTATTATATGGTATATGGGGGCACGCTGTATGTATTATATGGTATATGGGGGCACGCTGTATGTATTATATGGTATATGGGGGCACGCTGTATGTATTATATGGTATATGGGGGCACGCTGTATGTATTATATGGTATATGGCGGCACGCTGTATGTATTATATGGTATATGGGGGCACGCTGTATGTATTATATGGTATATGGGGGCACGCTGTATGTATTATATGGTATATGGGGGCACGCTGTATGTATTATATGGTATATGGCGGCACGCTGTATGTATTATATGGTATATGGTGGCATGCTGTATGTATTATATGGTATATGGGGGCACGCTGTATGTATTATATGGTATATGGTGGCACGCTGTATGTATTATATGGTATATGGGGGCACAGTGTATGTATTATATGGTATATGGCGGCATGCTGTATGTATTATATGGTATATGGGGGCACGCTGTATGTATTATATGGTATATGGGGGCACAGTGTATGTATTATATGGTATATGGCGGCATGCTGTATGTATTATATGGTATATGGCGGCACGCTGTATGTATTATATGGTATATGGGGGCACAGTGTATGTATTATATGGTATATGGGGGCACAGTGTATGTATTATATGGTATATGGCGGCACGCTGTATGTATTATATGGTATATGGCGGCACGCTGTATGTATTATATGGTATATGGTGGCATGCTGTATGTATTATATGGTATATGGGGGCACGCTGTATGTATTATATGGTATATGGGGGCACAGTGTATGTATTATATGGTATATGGGGGCACAGTGTATGTATTATATGGTATATGGCGGCACGCTGTATGTATTATATGGTATATGGGGGCACAGTGTATGTATTATATGGTATATGGGGGCACGCTGTATGTATTATATGGTATATGGCGGCACGCTGTATGTATTATATGGTATATGGCGGCACGCTGTATGTATTATATGGTATATGGCGGCATGCTGTATGTATTATATGGCGGCATGCTGTATTGATTTTATATTATACGGCGGATTGTTTTATGTATATTCTTTGTGGTAGCTCGCTGTGTGTATTATATAGTACATTGAGGGAAGCTCTATGTATTTTGCATTGCTTTATTTTCACATTTAACCAATATGGTTGGGTCGGGTCCTGACACTCCTTGATATTTTACATGTATAGAGGGGTGGGGGGCGTTTTTCTATAGCTCGCCTCAGGCAGCAGAAAGGCTAGGTGCACCCCTGGGGGTGAGGGGCGCAAAATCAACTCTCTGAACATTTGTTAACTGTCGCTGTTATAAGCGTTTCTTTAGTATACAAATTTTTTATGAGGAAGGGGAGAAAGCCAGACACCTCATGGCTATTATGGCCTCTAACCAAAGGACGGCCGCACATATACCCAAAATTAAAGACCTAAACGGTAATGTAGTCACACAGACACATGAGACCCATGAGATAATGGATAGCTTCAAATCCTTTTATTCTTCTCTCTTCTCATCTAAGCTCAGCCCCAAGCAGGAACATTTAGACAGTTTTTTAGACAGCTTCACACTACCTAAATTAGACAGAGAACAAAGGTCGGTACTGGAAGCTCCATTTACATTAGAGGAATTAGCATTACATTCCATGTCAAATAATAAGGCTCCAGGAATAGATGGGGTCCCAATGGAGATATATAAATCTTTTGGAGACATTCTTCTTCCCCGATTGTTGTTACTATATAATGAGGTTTTAGATCTATGTCACTTGTCACCATCGATGAGAGAGGCGGTTATAGTAGTTCTCTTAAAACCTGGAAATTTTGACTCGTCCAATTTTGCTTCTCACAGTAATGTCAAATTAATGGCTAAAATGTCATCACATCAGTTAGACATACTGACCACGCAGGGTTCATGCCCAATATGTCCACAGCTATTAACTTGCGCCGGCAATACTTAAATATCCAAATCTCCCGTCGACACCTGCTGCATGCTGCAGCAGTATTTTTGGATGTGGCCAAGGTATTCGACAGTGTTGAGCGGCCATATCTATTTACGGTATTACGAAAGTTAGGATACAAGCCAAAATTTGTAGCATGGATAGATTTACTGTACTCCTCTCCAGTGGCCAGATTACAGATGAACTCTCTGCTGTCATCTCCATTTACGTTATATAGAGGGACCCACCAGGGGTGCCCGCTGTTGACGCTACTGTTTGCGGTTACGGTGGAATCTCTGGCTGCTGTCTTGCAATCCTCGGTAGATGTTAAGGGTTTTCAGTATGGAGAGCTTTAGGAGAAAGTAACATTGTATGCTGATGACCTGCTGCTATTCCTGGATGACTGGTCCTCATCCCTGTAGCTGGCAATAAATATGATAACCTCCTTTGGGTCTCTGTCCAGCTTCACTATTGATTGGACCAAATCGGTAGTAATGCCCTTATCCCCTCATGTGCGCCCTAGACTGTTCACTGATTACATTCTCTCAGTGGTATCAGTCTTTAAATACCTGGGTGTCCAAATATCGGTGGACTCTAATGAGTTCATTGCGCTCAAAATCTTACCCCTGATTAATAAATTCCAGACTAAAGTGAAAGACTTGTGTAAGCTCCCCTCACTATGGTTGGCCGAACACATTGGGGCTTATTTACCAAGGGTCCCGGGGCCGCATTTTCGTCGGGTTTTCTGACTTTTCGGGGATTGTGCTGGAAATAGTATCGCACGCGATGGGATTTTGGCGCATTGGCGCCAGCTTTCATGCAACAGAAATCGGGGAGTGGGCCGTCGGACGATCTAACAGATTCCGACAAATCGCGGGATTTAACTTTGAATTTGTGTCGCAAGATCAAGCACTTACATGCGCTGG
Source organism: Engystomops pustulosus (assembly GCF_040894005.1). Taxonomy (NCBI): domain Eukaryota; kingdom Metazoa; phylum Chordata; class Amphibia; order Anura; family Leptodactylidae; genus Engystomops; species Engystomops pustulosus. The sequence continues at coordinate 14,698,517 of NC_092417.1, read as the reverse complement.
GAAGAAGACAGTGAACTCTCTCTCAGACCTGATTGGGGAAGCGACACATGCAGGATATCGGGCGCACGATCTTAGTGAATCGCGGCAGCTGTGCATTGGAGTAGGGGAACGCACCTCGGAGATCGTGCAGGGATGTGTAAGTAAATTTGCCCCAAAAAGATGATTATGATGCCAAAACTTTTATACTTCCTCCATAATTCTCCCATATGGATCCTGGTAAAAGTGTTCCTTAAGATTAATAGCATTTTTAGGGACTTACTTTGGAAAAAACGGACCCCACAGATCAAATCAGGCACCCTACAGAGGTCTAAAGAGAATGGGGCACTGTCTTTACCGAACCCATGGTCACATTTCCTGGCAGCCCAGCCGCAACATCTTCAGGGATGTGGTGATCCCTCGGTAGGGTTGTCCTCACAAAGACTGCTCCGGCATACCTTTAAAACAAACAATCTGCTGGAAGGTCTAGAAGGGGGCCTATTAAAAAACAAAGAATTGATTGGCGAATTGATGAGACCAAGATGCATAGATAAAGTGTGGTGGAAAGTGCATAGCGTGCTTGGGATGGAGGGATACCTTACTCATACTCCAATATGGCCAAACGTCCAGTTCCCGGAACCTGGCAAGCTCACACCCTTCCCTCAACGGATAAGCAAGGGAATCACCACTTTAACTCAATTATATGAAGGCACTGAAGTCCTTTGAGTAACTATGCTCTGAGTTTGACCTCCCACACTCCTGCTTTTACCAATTTCTTCAACTTAGGCACGCTTTAACTCAACAAGAGCGCTCCCGGCAGATCAAAAAGTCAGCCCATAACATAGTAGTGTAGATAATAATTAAAAAGGGGGATACACAAGGGATAATTTTGGTGAATTATTCCTATCTACAAGACGCTCATACTAAGAAAATCCCCATAGAATTAAAGTCAAAATGGGAGGGGAATGTTGAAACTATTTCTGTGGATCAATGGAAGGAGATACTGGAGTCCGCGGCCAGGTTATCTGTTAGTGAGGCACAGAGACTGTCCAACTTGTACCTGCTGCATAGAGTATATTTCACCCCTGCTAGGTTGTTTAGGATGGGATATAGAAGTAATGATTGCTGCCCTAGATGCGACATATCTAGTGCAAACCTGAACCACTTGATGTGGAATTGTCCCAGACTGCGTCGCTACTGGCAGGAGGTCATTAGCCTTATTGACCAAACATATTCCACAGTTGTTACCCATAATCCTCTTGTATGTATCCTAGGCTATGATTTTGAATTGCAGCTGTCTGAGAGTCATAGATTGGCAGTACTGAGACTGCTTTATATAGCCAAGAAACGTATTACCCTCCATTGGAAGGACACTGAGCCTCCACAAGTTTCGGAATTTATTTTTAGGGCCGATCTTCCATTACAATTGGATAAGTTTGTCTGCCATGTGAGAAATTCAATTAAAAAAATTTAAGCCATATGGGGCCCCTGGCACGATGGCCCAGGCTTAGCTCCTCCAACCCAAACTAGGGAAAGAATAATTCAAGGTATTGCTAAATAATCGCTATCACCACTCCTATTAGACCATGGCAGGTAATGGGGGTGTAGATCCATGACTCTCCGACAAATGCTACTCGATGTTAAACCAAAAATGTTTATTTTTTACCAATGAATATTACTATTTGAACCACCGTATAATCTATAATATGCAAAGCCTGAAAAGATTCTGGGTGTTCTAAATGGACTTTTTCTCAGGCCTCACAAGCCCAACCAGATGAACGCTAGATCCGAGTAATAGAAACGCTTGCTCTATTTAGATACCTGGACATTCTACCCACCAAGCAGGGGAAGGGAGGGGGATATTGGTTTGTTTACTGTTTACATTGTTTAAATATGAAAAAATGGAAAACTACTATCTGGTTTTCAATAAAAATGTTATTTGACCAAAAAAAAACAGTTTTCTCAATTCAGACTGACTGAGCGTCGTTTCTTAAAGTAACGATGGACACTCATTTTTCGTTACTTAGCTGCTTTTTTCTAGCTGTAATACAAATTATACCAGTCTATTCAGTGGGACGATCAGCCGTGTATCCACCTGACTTCTGCACAACACAACTGATGGTAACAACCCCATTTATAAGCAAGAAATCCCACTTATTACCCCTGACAGGGCACCGGTGATGTGAAAACCTTTCCAGGTCACTACCTCTTGTATCTCATCAAGAGAAGCCAAGAGTGTGCAAAAGGACCTGGAATGTAAGACAGATTTTCAGTTGTTTCAATCTTTTTTGGTAAGTATATAATTCCAAATGTAGTAATTCATAGTTTTGATGCCTTCAGTGTGAATCTACAATGTTTATAGTCATGTAAAAACATACTCTATGTATGAGGTGTGTCCAAACTTTTGGTCTGTACTATATGTGTGTGTTTATACTGTATAGATGTGCATATATGGTGTGTATATGTGTAATAATATGATGAATATATACTATATGCCTGTAAATTTGATACTCTATACACAGAATGCGAGTATAAGATGTGCACTTACTATTGGGAATGAAATTTGTATATACTGTATATATTAGTGCATAAATGTGTGTGTATGAATGTATGTATGTATAGATGTAACAGTGTATAAATGTGTGTATGAATGTATGTATGTATAGATGTAACAGTGTATAAATGTGTGTATGAATGTATGTATGTATAGATGTAACAGTGTATAAATGTGTGTATGAATGTATGTATGTATAGATGTAACAGTGTATAAATGTGTGTATAAATGTATGTATGTATAGATGTAACAGTGTATAAATGTGTGTGATTGCATAAACATGTGTGGGTGTAAAGGGGGGAGGGCGTCCCATGCAAAAATCTGCTATGGGACCTGCCTCTCCTACTTATGCCCCTGCTTAACCCTTTAAAGACCAGGGCTCTTTTTAGTTTTTTCACTTCCATTTTTCACTCTCTACCTTCAAAAATCTATAACTTTTTTATTTTTTCACATAAAGAGCTGTGTGACGGCTTATTTTCTGCGTAACAAATTGCACTTCATAGTGGCAGTATTTAATATTCTATGCCATGTACTGGGAAGCGGGAAAAAAATTCCAAATACAGTGAAAATGGTGAAAAAACGCATTTGCAGCGTTTTCTTGTGGGCTTTTACAGCTTTCACTGAGCGCCCCAAATGACAGGTCTACTTTATTCTTTGGGTCGGTGCGATTATGGGGATAACAAATTTGTATAGGTTTTATAATGTTTTCATACATGATTTTTGCCATCTTCTGGCGCCAATAACTTTTTCATACTTCGTTGTACGGAGCTGTGGGTGGTGTTATTTTTGCGACTTTTGATGGCATCTTCATTGCTATAATTTTTTAGGACTGTACAACCATTTGATAACTTTTTATTGATTTTTAATATTTTTCAAAATGGCAAAAAAAAATAGGCATTTTCGACTTTGGGCACTATTTTCCATTACGGGGTTAAACGCAGTGAAAAACCGTTAGTATATTTTGATAGATCAGGCATTTTTGGACACAGCGATACCTAATGTGTTTATGATTTTTACTGTTTATTTATATTTATATCAGTTCTAGGGAAAGGGGGGTGATTAGAATTTTTAGGGTTTTTTATTATAATTTTTTTTAAACTTTTTTTATTTGTACTTTTACTATTTTTCAGACTCCCTAGGGGACTTTAACCCTGGGTTGTTTAATCGATCCTATCATATACTGCCATACTACAGTATGGCAGTATATGGGGATTTTCCTCTTCATTTATTACAATGTGCAATTAGCCGATCGTAAGACCCAAGGCTGTCATGGCGCCAGATCGGTGCTCCCCGATGCTGTCAGGGGGAGCAACAATCCGCGGCAAGATGGCAGCAGCATTGCCGGCGGCGATCGGCGGGAAAACAGCCTTTGCAATATGCCCACGAGCCCTCTCCATGCCCCGGGACCCGACACGCGTTGGGAAGAGTTAAGTCTCTTCACCTCTTAAAATTGGGGTTTTTCTTGTTGCCTACAAAGTTTTTAAATATTGAATTCTTGACATTCAGTGATTGAAGTTAGTAACATTGTATAGCTTTTAGAAGAATATTGCACAAGTCCATTTTCAGATTTTGGATCTTGTGTGTATTTATAAAAATATCCCTTTCTTCAACATTTGTGGCCACATTTCGATTTTTGGTGACCGTGAGATCTTTCACCAAAATTAAAAAGACCTTGGTCAAATAAATTTAATTTTTCCTGGGTAATCTCAAATCTGCAATAAAAAATGGGTGTTCCCATGTAAGATTTTTAAGTTGCCTCCCTTCCCCACCCCCAGAGGGCTGGGAAGGGGGTGACTTTGGTATCATTGGATAGATTTAATTTTTTTTTAAATATGTGACACATATTTTTAGTTTTTCAATTTGATGTATTTCACAAGCTATTCCACTACTCCATCCGTTTTTTTAACACCCTGTATAGGATTAGCTTTATTAGTTTTAGAATGTTTTCCCTTTTTTAGATATATAGAATTTTTTTTCAAGTTGGTGGAATATACATTTTTTAATAGGATAAAGTAACACTCAAATATGTTTTAAAACCAATCTGGGCATGTAGAAATGTATTTGGGCCATGAGGACCACAGTACCAGACCACTTTTACATATTGGAAATTTTAGTTTTCTTTGTTTGGGGCTCTCTTAAGCTGGTGTTTTTTTCACAGTGGCGGTTCAGTGATTTTACGTGGAATCGATTTTGGCTCATGGATAGCAAATTTTGGGTTTGCACTGAACTTTCCAGATTTATTAGAAGTTCAGCTCGGAGTCTGGATTCAGCTCAACCCCACACCATTAACTCTCGCAATCGGTAATGGCAATAATCATGGGTGTTAACTCTTTAAATGCCAGCAGCATTCAAATGGCTGCGGCATTGGGAGCCGGGTGCCACAATTTTGGGCACCACCATCATCAGGAGGAAGCGCCTTGGACCGCCCCGCTCACTCCATAGGGTGGTGGTGACTGCCACGCATCATGTGGCAGTCATCGCCCCTAACCACGCCCCAACCCCGCCCCCTCATGAATACTAAGGACCGTGGGCCAGTTTTCTGAAGGACTTTGCACGTTCTTTCTATGAAAACTGCTTGCACAGGTATGTAAGGAAGTGTCTGCACCCCATGTGTCATCTTTTATCAATTAAAGGGGACGTTCCGGTGCTCAGTCGGACCGTGCTCCAAATTAAAATGTGTTGCACGCCTAATGTTAAAGGTGCGCCAAAAAAAGTGGCGCACTCTATTGGAGAAGTCCAGGGGGTCCCAGAAATCCTGAATCTGGCGCCCCCTGCAGACTTCACAGGCAAACTGCACCTTATACATACTGCACTGTTCTTAGTAAATTTGCTACGTTATTTTTAGGCGTCAGTCCTGCTTTATAACACTGATGCTGCCCCCCATCTTGCTGCAGTTACTGCCTGAGACAAGAGACTGAACTCGACTCATGGATGGTGCACCGCTGGGGGTCGCTGGTGACAGGTTCTTGTTAAGTCAGTTGACTGTTGGTGTCTCCAGGTATTTGACAGTATTTCTGAAGATGGAAGATTGGTGAATCTTGTACCGTAGATGGAGCAGCTGCTTCTTCCATGGACTTCATCCATTTTATATGATAGAAGACAAATAGCGCAGCAGTTATTATTACACATCCGGATAGTATCAGACGGATAATATTCAGCCCAGTGTAGCCAGCATTTTGTGCGGGATCTAAAAAATGTTTTTATTGAGTTAGATTATTTTTTGATCATTTCATGGATAACTTTATCATTCATTGCAATATGTTATTTTTAAGGAATGGCCTTTTTGCAGATTAAGTAATAACTAACCTAAACATGCCTCTGATCTTTGATAATTTTACTCCTAAAAAACAGGACCCAAGTTTTAGGTAGACAAAATCAAGGTTAGCAATAGATTTCTAGTCTATGATATCTATACAAGACTCTAATAAGACCCTTATTGTATCCATTCCGATCTGTTTACAAGGTGTTTTTTGCGGAACCGTTGCAAGAACTTTTCTACTAATGCAGCATATTGGAAACTGGAGAGATACCCAACTGATGTTATGCTTATACTGATGTAATACTTAGCTACAGTAGATGAGCTTACATGTCTCTAAATGGCTCTAGGCTCTTCCATACTCAATGTTACCATGCAATGGGATTGTTTTTTTGGGGTCTCTAGGGTTAGGATATTTACAGCATTAGCTCCATGTAGCAATTGATGGACACACAGAAGAACTTTTCACTCTCTGCTGGAATGATTGAGTATTTGTAGAGAAGTCCTTCTCTTCCTTGGCCTGATATGATTATGGAACATGACTGGAAGAGGAAAGACCATGACCATGGAGGGATCTCATAACTGCCATGATGAAGGTTCTTACCGAAACGCGTAGGCAATGACGCTGTGTTTGCTCCGTGTTATCCGACATGTTCGTTGGTCTTGATGAATTTTTAAATACATGAAATAAATTTCTATGTTTTATCTACTTTGGATCGCTGTGTGAAGCCGGACCTAGCGTGCTTTTTTCTTTTCGTATGTGGACTTAAAACTGAGTTGTCCGTGCTCCAGCCATGCCAAAATTGCTACTCAAGCTTCAGGTGAGCTGACTCTATTCCCTCTTTTTTGATCTCATAACTGGCTCCATAATCTTAGCTGCTGGGCAACTGTGCAATTTACAAAATGCACAAATAGACTTTCTTGACAGAATAACTGAGCTCCCACACATCCTTACTGGATAACTGCTACACCAGGACATGAATAAAAGCTGTTTTTTTATCGAAGGTCCCATGCAGAGTAATCGCACAAGAAACGATGGGGCACATGCAGGGGTAGATTAAGGCTCTTATGGGCTCTGCGCTATATGAATATTATAGCCCCATACAAGTCTGGGATTCACTTCCAACAGAAAGGTCTCAGTATAAAATTTGGTGGGTGGTTTGAATGGCCATGGGCCCCAGGCTACCTCCCAAACCGCCTACATCTACAGTCATGTATAAGGTTATATTTATAGCTTACGTGCCTATTCAGAGGTGACTCGTTCCCTTTAAAATTGCTTAGTTCTCCACAGTTTGGAAAAATTTAGATACTTTTGTAAAATGTAAAGTTTTGGACTGTTTTAGAACCACTTATGCTTGGAATTAGGTAGATGACCTTCAGATGAACCCACATATAACATCAAGGTTAATAGATGGTTCATGCTCGTATGATCAACTAGAAGGGTTGGAGCTGCAAGTCCATCCCCTGATGTGCTCTAGAAATAGGTGTTCCATGAAATCCTATGCTGGGATATCGCATGTGCTCTAATGTGAACACTGTGAACAACTGAAAACATCTGGAAGTCTACATTGAAAATCACATATTTTGCTTTATACTCAATAACCTTTGAGTGAATAGGGAAGATTTATCATATGCTAGCGCTTATATGCTATCGTTTGATAAAATCCCTGCCCCTTGGGGCTGCGCGGAGTACATTTCTATACCAGGTCCTACCTGGTATAAGTTTGTGAGCTGCAGCGTGTGTATGGGGCAGTCACGCCTTGAAGCGGCCCACTCCAGCACCGGCTGCATCCGCTTCACACCCTTTCATGCCCTCTTGGTATGGAGATGGATTGAAGTGAGAAATAATCCCAATCGATGTCAGTTTGTTGGCAATTGTGATTATTTCAGTGCTTCTACACTAGTCTTGATAAATGTCATCCCCATGTATGACTTCTCATAACGCTTTTTGGTCCATGACTCTCATTGCTGGAGCTACTGCTTCTTCTACCATTGGTCTTTGGATGGAATATTACACAATGTTCCTTATCGATGCACTTTTCTCTGATGAGCTACATAATTATTGCAGAATAAACTTACTGTGCATTTTGGGTTAAGCATCATTACGCTTAAGTACACAATGGGGCACATTCACCAAGGCATGTGCACCAGTTGAGGAGTACAAGCTATGAAATAGTTGCAATTCCTTGTGAACTGCTAGGAGTTGCGACTATTTTCTCCTTTATGCCACTTATGCTTCAAGTCTTCATGGAGGGGCGTGAAGGGAGCAAAATATTCCAACCCTTGCTGTAGCCTGTGATTGTTCAAACAGAACTTTTGGTTCTATTGCAAATCTAAACTAGGTAGATCGGCCCATATCTTCTTGATTGTGTCCCGCATGCCTGAGGGTCAGTCTTAGGATTCCTATAGGGTTTCTGAGGGTTAGTGTTCCTATAGGGTTCATCATGCACTGACACGCGGTGCGCCGACATATAATAAATGTCCCCTATAGTGTATGGACAACTACTGGATGTTGCAATAGAATTAGACAATCTGGTAATTTATACCTTTATTGGCAATATAAAGTTATAACAAGCTCAAAGTGAATGAACATAGGATTGCAAAAATTTGCTAAAGAAATTTGCTAAAATTTTCCGATATTTCCTCTTGGTTATTCTTTGAAATAAAACTGGAAATAAAATAATTTTGGCCATTTTATAAGCCTATAGGAATACGTAGCAGGGGAATATTTTGTAGACTATTCTAGGTTTTGCAGACAGTGGGTTAGAGTATATAGCAATATATGTGGCTGTAAATCTTCAGCTGGGGAAGCTTGGATGTTCAGTCCAGATGGATACAGTCACCCAACATGAGTGTGGAGTTTTCTGTTTTGTTCCCCTATGGACTTCATCCATTTTATATGGCAGAAGATACATTTTGCAGCACTTTTTATATGTGGATGTTGTTCCTTCTGCGTTTAAGAAAAGGCTGAAATGTATGAGCCATTTTTATCCAAATTTAATTTCTTGTGTTGTCTGCAAAAAATTAAATTTAATGAAAATTCGTAATTAAAAAAAAAATGTCCTTCAAAATAACGTAAAAACCATACTTCAATTTCTCTGGATAATTAAGTAGAAACTTTCACCCTTTTTTATTGACCAATGACTTTTGATTGGTTTTGATTCTGGCTCAGCTGGAATTATTTCTTTAGCCACTATAGTCCTAGTTATATACAAATCTTTACCATCATAAAGGTTGTGAGTGGTCTTCTTCAGTCAAAGATCACCCATCCGACAATATGGCACAGAATTAGCATAGTGTTATTACCCATTATGCTAACTGTGTTCTTTACTGTCAGATAGATCGTCCTTGACTTTGCTTTTCCGACATATTAGATGCAAAAAAAGAGACAGAAATTATTTTGGAATGGTGGAGGCTAATGAAAAAAACCCAATGAAATCAGTGGAGAGCCACCAATCAAAGGATGTAAAAAGGAAGAGTTAATGGAGGTATTGAAAGGTTCTATGTGAGTTAATATTACACAGATGTGTTCAACCATATCTCTCCTTAATTGCCCTAAAAGGTAAGGGGGTGACATAAAAACAGAGGTATCATCTTTGCTCACCTTCTATCTGGATCAACTGCTCTGCACTTTTCTTCTCTACTTTGCCATCTATAGTTTTAACTTCACATAAATATTTCCCACAATCCTCAGAGTGAACATTGAAAACTTCATAGGTATCATTGTTGCTGAATTCTTGAACAATTTGTCCTTCTCTGTAGAAAGCAAACTGCAGTTGTGTATTCGGCCTGGGAGGATGGAGACTGGTCTGACATTTCAAGGTCATCTTCTGTTCCTTCCGAACTGGATTTGGGCTCACTGTTATTGTTGGGGTTGTGAAAAGCTCTAGAAAAACAGTAATATTAATATGTAAATTGGTAGATTGATTTGGGTCCATTTTACTAGAAAAGAGTACTGACAAGATATCATTATATGAATGTCATGGTGGCATCAGTTTATTAAAGGGGTTGTCCGAGTTCCAAAAAAAAACTAAGGGAGGCCGGGAGGGCGCTGCTTAAAAAAATAAAGTCCTACTTACCTTCCGATGCCCTCCGGTTTCCAGAGCTGCTGTCGCTCCGGTCCGGGCGCCGTGTAAACAAACATGGCCGCCAGAGCAGCGCTGGACTCAGCTTCTGGCCGGACCCGACAACCTTCCGGCTCCCATACACAATGCTGTTAATAGGGATGGGCAGGCGTGGCTGGCCACGGCCAGACGGAAGCTGAATCCAGTGCTGCTCCGGCGGCTATGTTTGTTTAGGACTTTTTTTAAGCAGCGCCCTCCCGGCCACCTTTAGTTTTTTTTTCAGAACTCTCGGACAACCCCTTTAATCTCAAAGTGTTCTACATCAAACTCTTGAGGACCAGTTAACATAAGAAACGGTGTCCATCTAAGACAGACTCTAAATCAACTATGAAGTTCTTCTTTTGGAGAATTCGGACTCCCAGAGGTATCTGTCTGATGCCTGTTATGATAATATTATCTTAATCTTGAAGTCAGTTAAAGATCATTATGATTGACCCTTTCAGAGTAGTGATGAGCGAGGTCTTTAAAACCCGAATTTTAAAGTTTTGTTGGGGTCTGGGTTCAGCACTTCCACCAGTGACACCCAGCACCTATTGTGGGTGTTAACTATTTAATTTGTCAGGGGCATCTAAGCTTCTATGGATGCTCATGTGCCGGCACCAACATGCCGGCTGTGTTGCACGTTGGCATTTTGGGGAGGATCTTTGCTCCCAAAGACATCATCAGGGAGCGGAATAATAATGACAGCAAAGGTGGTTTGGCCATTTATATGCCACTGGCAACTTTGCCAATGGCATCTAAAGAATTTGCAGTTTGCCAGTACCGGTCACAGGCAGAAATGGCGGGGTGTTTGAAGTGAATCCCCCCCCCAGCCATCGAATCTTGATGATCCAAATCTATTCTGAGTTCTACTACTTTCTGAGTTGAGTGACAGTAAATATGGAACCATTATTATTCTTACATGGATCGCTAGATCTTTCTAATGTCTTAGACTCGAGCTGCCTTTTGGAGACTACACCTACTGTTCAAGCACTTTTAGAAGGAGGTTACGGCATGAGATGTCCTCAGATGACCATGTTTAATGTGACCAGGGTAGATCTTAACTTGTACAGCCCGATACTCGCGCAGCCTGATACATCCTGGTCCTGCGCAGAGCTTATCTCTACGCCAGGCCTTGCATTTACAGTTTACAAATTTTGCAGAATAAAAAGGGGCTGTTACGGCTTCGATAGACCCTCGTTTATTACTGACATGTGCCACAATACTGTCTGCGCCGCAATTCTGCAGCATAAAATAAAAAAATAAAAAAATGGTGAACACTTCCCAATCGGTGCAGGGGGCGCCAGATTAATGAAGACATGTCACATAATTCTGCACATAAAAGGGCGTTCCGCTGCCGATTCCAACCTTGTTCTTCATTTATTACAGCAACTCAACAGAAATGCGGTGCCTGCCAGTTAAACTGAGTGCACCAACAAAAACTGGTGCATTCTGTTGAAGCACAATCTCCGCTTTCAGGGTGCGCTTGATCAATGAAGAACTTTTCAATAATCTGGCGCACTCTGTACTATTGATAAATGTGGCCCAATGTTGGAAATAATCTACAGCTATTTACATCAAATAACACTTTCATTCTTTCTCTGTGAAGCCGGTTCAGGGCTTTCTTTTTGCTGGACATTCTGTACTTTACACAAGTATCATTCAAACTTTTTTGTTTTTTTATTTTGTGGACGAGATAGGTAAAAAACATCAAGTTTTGGTGTATTTTTTATGGTGTTCATTGTGCAGGTTTAATAATGATTCAGTTTTACCGTGCAAGTTGTAACGGACGCGTCAATACCATATTTGTAGGGTTTGTGTGGAGAATTTATTGTTCACATTATTTTATATTCGATTATGGGACTTTTATATGGAATGGGTCTTTGGGGGATTTTTAAACATTCATTCATTTTATTTTATTTTAAAAGTTCTTATTAAAACCAATATAATAAAACTTGATTCTTCCTAAGGAGTAAAATATCTATTTTTTTAGCACATTTTACCTATTTTTTATTTGCCCTTTGACTTATATTGATATTAAACCTTGTCCTATGATGATATACAGTGGTCAAAAGTTAAGTTTTTTTTTAATTACCGTATATACCGGCGTATAAGACTACTTTTGAAGGCTTAAAAATCTTCTGTCCAGTCTGGGGTCATCTTATACGCCGGTAATGTTTCTCACCTTTCCCGCGATCCACCGAAGCTCCGCTGCCGGTCAGTCAGAGGCCCGCACCTGACCCCTGCGCTGCGCTGATAACTCGGCGCAGCACAGCGGGCAGATGTTTTGAATTGTGACAGCCGCGGGCCTGCCTGTTACAGCGCACGGACTGTTCTGCATCTGGTCCGTGCGCTGGATCAGGAGGGCCCGGAGCTGTCGTAATTCAAAATTAGAACGGGCCCCCGGTCCGCCCCCGTCCCACCCACCTCACACTACTTACCTGCCATCGCTGACGCAGGCTATGTGACGCGTCTGCCTGCGCCGGGTCTGCTGAGGTCTATGACCCGGCACCTGACCTGCAGATGCGTCATCAGCCGTCGCCTGCGCCGGATCCCCTGATGAGAGGCAGCACGAAGAGGAAGATAAGGTAAGAATTATGTTTTTTATTTAGCTTAAATATATAGGGCCCTATTTGGTGGTGGGGGACATTATTTATGGATACTGGGGGTGCAGGACAGTAATTATAGCTACTGGGGGTGCAGGACAGTAATTATAGCTACTGGGGGGCAGGACATTAATTATAGCTACTGGGGGGCAGGACATTAATTATAGCTACTGAGGTGGGGCAGGACATTAATTATGGCTTCTGGGAGGGGGGCATAATTTTAATTTTTACCGGTGTTTTGTATGCGTTGGAAAAGGGGTAGTCTTATACGGCGAATATATCTTAAACTCTATATTTTAAACAGGAAAGTAGGGGGGTCGTCTTATACACCAGGTCGTCTTATACGCCGGAATATACGGTACATGAGATTATATTTACCTCGAACAAAAATAGAATCCTCGTCTCCATGTTTGTAATATATTAGATGATGTTTCACTTCTTTTCTGCATTTATACGTTCCAGACATTTCTACATCCAGTTTTGCAATATGAAAAAATTCGTCGTAGCTCCAGTTCTGAATGATTCTGTTATCTTTGTAAAATCTTGTCTGTCCGGCAGGGTATCCAGGGTAGTGGTGGCATCGTAAAGTCAAGTCATCTCCTTCGTAAACATAGTTAGGGGCCTGCAGGATGACCCAACCTGAAACATAACATGAAATACTAGCTGTATAACCTATATTATCACATAGAAGTTTGTCCTCAGATATATATCTATGTTAAGACCTTCATATTCTCTTCCTGTACCTATACAGATGTCTAAAGATACTGGGAAAGCACAACCTTTTTTGGATGCTCCTCATGCCCAATTTGGAAATCCATAATAAAAACATACAGTACTAGCTTACAGAAAGCCAAAAATGTCTTCCTCTGTTATGCCATTATATGAAGGCAGAATTTTTTCTAATAAAAATTATTTTAACAAGTCTCCTGAGACTATCTGACAGTAGAGTCATCTATTTGAGCTGTAGGGTGTTCTACAAAGGGCCTGGGCATACAACTGTAGCTCACATACGTAGATATACCACTTGTTCCAAATTATTATGCAAAAGTTATTTATCCCTAAATGGTCGATGCAAATGGCAGTATAATAAAAGTCATCACCCATTAGAGTATAAATCAAATTTTATTGAATAAACCTCCCAATGATAGCAGTAAATTCTTCAAAAAATGTTCAAAAAACTTAAAATACACAGCTCCAAATTATTCTGCACAGCAGAGTTTCCGAAAATGTTATAGTTGGCAAAGAACTGAAAATGGGTCATTTGTTGAATTTGCAGCATTACTCCAAAAGAGAAGCTGCTACATTGCCATTAATCAGCAAACAGATAGCTGAAGCTGCTGGCGCCTATGGAGTCCCGCAATCATCACCTTGTAGAACAAGGGACTGTGCATATAATGTAGGATGGGAGGTTTCCGGCACTGATCTTCTTTCTACCTTTAGCCGCCCAGGGGTAGACCGATAGGTCGTGGTATGCAGTCAGCTTGTAGCTCTGAGCTCCTGGAGCGAGGTGAATTAGCGCTCAACACGGAATCAACTCCAAGGGATAATATTTAAAATTCAATACTGGTTTATTGATACGCGTTTCGGTCCGGTACCCGGACCTTCGTCAGGCACAGCAGAGTTTCCAAAAATGTTATAGCTTGTAAAGAACTGAAAATGGTCATTTGTTGAATTTGCAGCATTACTCCAAAAGAGAAGCTGCTAAAATTCCATTGCAAACCAGCAGACACATATTTGAAGCAGCTGGTGCCTCTGGAGTCCCGCAAACCCCAAAGTGTAGAATTCTTCAAAGACTTGCTGTGGTGTATAAAAGTATATGAAGACTCATTTTCAAACAGTCTTGTTTACTGATGAGTGTTGTGCAACCCTGGATGGAGTAGTGGATGGTTGATGGATGGCCACCATGTCCTAACAAGTCTGCAACATCAGCATGGAGGTTTGAAAGTCATGCTTTGGACTAGAATCATGGGGAGAGAGATGGTTGGCCCCATCAGGATTCCTGAAGGTGTGAAAATGACCTCAGCAAAGTATTTAGAGTTTCTCAGTGACCACTTTCTTCCATGTTACAAAAAAATTGGGCCTTCCTGCATGACAATGCACCATCTCATGCAGGACAATCATTATCTTCATGCAAGACAATGCCCCATCTCATGTTGAAGACATTGGGGGTCATTTACTAAGGGCCCGATTCGCGTTTTCCCGACATGTTACCCGAATATTTCCGATTTGCGCCGATTGTACTTGAATTGCCCCGGGATTTTGGCGCACGCGATTGTGGTGCATCGGCGCTGGCATGCACGCGACGGAAATCGCGGGGCGTGGCCGAACGAAAACCCGACGGATTCGGAAAAACCGCCGCATTTAAGACAAAAAATGTGTCGCGAAAATGACACTTACCTTCACCAGGTATAGGCCGGTGAATTTCAGGGCATTCCAGCGCGCCTCCGGGGAACTTCAGTGCAGCAGCGCCACCTGGTGGACGGCGGAGGAACTACCTTAGTGAATCCCGGCCGGACCCGAATCCGCTGGATCGCGAATGGACCGGGTAAGTAAATATGCCCCATTGTCTGCTATGGGCATAAAAGGAGAAAATCTCATGGTGTGGCCACCATCTTCCCCTGACTTCAACCCTATACAAAACCTTTGGAGTATCATCAAGCAAAAGATCTAAGAGGGTGGGAGGCCGTTCACATCAAAACATCAGCTCTGAGAGGAGATTCTAACATCATGCAAAAAAATTAAAGCGGAAACTCCCCAAAAACTCACGTGTTCAAGAATTGTGAAGGTGATATCAAAGAAGGGTCCTGCGTTAACATGAAACCTGGTCTGATAGGATGTTTCGGATTGAAATAGCTTTTGATTTCAGTGACCTCCTAATGCTGCAATATGCAACAAATGACCATTTTCAGTTCTTCATAACCTATAAAATGTTTGGAAACTCTGCAGTTCATGTTGAGGTTATTTTTTTAAGAATATTCTGTTATCATTGGGAGGTTTATTCAATAAAATTAGATTTATACTCTAACAGGTGATGACATTTATTATACTTATTTATATTACATATTATATTTATATTTATTTGCATTGACCATTTAGTAAAATCAGAGATAAATATTTGCATAATAATTTGGAACGTGGTATATACTTACCCTTAACTGGCTTCTGGTTCCTGGCACATTGCTGGCCTGCACCCTGCAGGATGTTCCACATGATTCAATGCCTGGCTTCATCAGTACGCAACACCGGATATGAAGTCTCCTGAAGTGTTGTCACATATTTGAGGAGGCCATTTATTGGATGAAATGGGTCCTGTGAACCACCTCCCCCAAAACCCCCAGCCATGTGAAGGCCCAAAAAACAGTAGTGCCGGAAAGATGCAGGAACCAGTAGTTGGAGTAGGATAGATATGCTGTCTTTAGTTTTCCATGCTCTTGGAGAACACTTTTAACTTGACACCCAAGTAGGTAAATACATTTTAGTGGAAAAACCCTAAATTGACACTTAATAAGCACCATCAACCTTAACTTTTCCATCTTTTCACGGTAACGGTAACGCTCCTCTAACTGTCTATCAATGTAAATATTTTCTAATTTCTCCAGTTCGAATGTGTGGAGCCAGGATGTCTACTTTAATCTAGGACCACCCATCTGAAAGTAAAGTCAAATTAAAATATTTGGTTTTAAAAATATTCCAATTACGATCTGTAATATAAAATGGGTGGTACCGAGGTGATGACGACCTCATGGCCCTTTGTGGCTCTCGAGATCCAATACTAATGATGTTGATTACTCAGGATTGGCAGGATAGAATTTTGTAACATCATGTTACTATTCGTGGTGGTGGGGGGGGGGCTATAGATTAGTCACCTGATGGTTGTCTTGATGCATTGTGAGGCACTAGCAGTAAAGCGCCGTACACTGATATTACTAATACATACTTGGGCATTGAGAAATCCTATTTACTCACCATTACTGACTTCCAGTCTTTGCTGGTCACTTGCATGTTGCGAAAAACATTGGTAACTACCGCTGTCAGATGCTTCAGCAGATTCTATTGTGTAATTTTGACCATTGTGTACGTGTGTCCCAGTTTTGAACCAATCATATGTCTGATCTTCTTGTACATTAGGGCCGACATTACAAGTCATTGATAGAGATTCAGTGGTAAATATCCTCTTCGAGTTTGGAGTAAAAGTCACCACCGGTCTGGATGAATGTCCTACAACAGAATACAGAGACTATAAACATAATCTGCACCTATCTGATTAAACATAATTAGGAGGGGGCGCTGGCTCTATAAGCTACCTAGGGAGGGCCCTGGCTGTAAATGCTGGCTATAGATTAATTAGGGAGGGGGCTCTGTCTGTTCATTCTATTTATATATTAATTAGGGAGGGGCTCTGTCTGTATATGCTAACTATATATTATTTATGGAGGGGGCTATGGCTATATATGCAATGTATATATTAATTAGGGAGGGGCTATCTTTGTATATTCTACTTATATATTATTTATGGAGGGGCTTTGGCTGTATATGCTATTTAAGTATTATATAAGTAGGGGCTCTCTCTGTATATGCTATCTATAAATTATTTTGGAAGGGGGCTATGGCTTTATATGCTATTTATGTATTAATTAGGGAGGGGGCTCTGTCTGTATAAGCTACCTATATATTGTTTAGGGAGGGGGCTATGGCTGTATATGCTATTAATTAGAATAGGGTCTCTGCTTTATAATATAATTCATGAGTGCTGTACATATTGTAATTTATTTTGTGTACTATATACTGTGTAGGATGTTTTATTATTATTTATAAAATATTTAAGATTGTTATCCAAGTGACATTATACTGTAAGTGACTGTGATATTTTTAGGTGCATAGTGTGGGGGATTTGCAGCACAGAGCTGAAAACATCTGAAGGTGAATTCAGCAGTGATAAGTCATAGACATTTCACTTTTCGTCTCAGGCAGCAAGTAGCCCAGAATCTGCCCTGGTTCTCTCCGGATACCTTGTTTTACATTAAATAAACCCTATTAAAAATACTAGAATCTCTCATCTTCCTGAGGCAGGACAAAGCTAATGGATTCTCCATTTTTTTTCAAACTCTACAGATTCTAAACTTGTTAGCAAAATATAGGTTGGGTATGATATTGGGGGATCTCCATTTTATAGTACTCTAGGTCTTTTGGAAACTTTTTCATGACAGGTATTGGAGAGGAGAAGACATTTCAACTGCAATAGTAATCAATATGCAAGTAGGCTTTCTTCAAGATACTGTGTATATAGGATATTTCATATGTAACTTACCGACACTTAAGGAGACCAACACTATAAAAGGAAGCGAAAAAAATATCAAAATGTATTGTACAACAAATTGAAGCGTATTTATCTATAAATGACATCTACATCTTTTGATACAAGTTTAATGCAATGCAGCCAAGGGTTGGATATAAAGCTAAAGTTCTATATGTAAAAGAGACAAAATGGAACTAAGACAAAAAAAATGTATTTTTCAACTAATCCGACACAATCTGTCACAGCCGTGCAAAAGCCGAAAATCTCGGAAAGTTCGATGAAAGTGCGGCTGTGGACCCTTAGTAAATAAGCCTTAATTTATATTTAAAGGAAATCTACCATCCAAATCCCTAATAAACTGGGATTGTGACTGTGGTAATCTTCTTATATTTGTTATTAGAGATGAGCGAGTATACTCGTCCGAGTATACTGCTCGGTCGAGTATTAGCATACTCGGACCGGCTCGTTACTCGGACGAGTATCTCGCCGGCTCGTGATCGAGCAGTAAATTAATAAAATAAATTGAATAAAAGTATTTTTATTGTAAAAAAAAAATATTACACATGTTTCCATATGTTTTACTTGTAAGAACACATTGAAATAACACTATTCTTCACTTTCCAGGTGTGCAGCGTGTCTCCCGCTAGGTTCGGAGATGTTCGGAACATCTGCAGTGTGAAGAATATTGTTCTTTCAATGTGTTCTGCACTTAAATGCTCCTGTGTTCACTGGTTTTAATGTTTTAATTCTATTCTTCACTTTCCAGATGTGCGCACGTATCTCCGAACCTATCGGGAGATACGCGCGAACACCTGGAAAGTGAAGAATAGAATTAAAACATTAAAAACAGTGAACACAGGAGCATTTAAGTGCAGAACACATTGAAAGAACAATATTCTTCACACTGCAGATGTTCTGAACATCTCCTAACTTAGCGGGAGACACGCGCGCACACCTGCAAAGTGAAGAATAGTGTTATTTCAATGTGTTCTTACAAGTAAAACATCTGCAAACATCTGGAATTTTTTTTTTGCACTGTTCTTTTACTGTTCAGTTTTATAAAAAAAAATGCTCGGGTCTCCCATTGACTTCAATGGGGCTCGTTATTCGAGACGAGCACTCGAGCATCTGGAAAAGTTTGTCTCGAATAACGAGCACCCGAGCATTTTAGTGCTCGCTCATCTCTATTTGTTATCCTTTGCCTCATTCCTTCTAAAATCTACTTTTATAATTATGCTAATGAACCTTAAGAGCTCCTCTAACTCTTCTGTAGTCTGGCTTTACAGATTGTTACACTGACAGTTACAGTTTAACAAATTGTAAAGCCAGATCAGATTAGGGTAGCTAGGGGAGCTCCTCAGCCTCATTAGCATTATTTTAAAAGTTGATTTTAGAAGGAAAGAGACCATGCATAACAAATGTAAGAAGATACCACAGTCCCGGTGCCGGGATCTACGAGTAATGTCCCTGGTTTATCCGGATGGATTTTTATGGTAGATTTCATTGTGATGTAAAATAATAGTAATACAGTAAATATTATTAAACAAAGGAGAACTAAATACCAGGGGAAAGTTACGTGAAGAAGAACATATGATGTGGTCAGTAGTACCGAATTATATAATAATAGAAGCCCCTGTTATAGATCTGATATCAGGCAGAGATCAATGTACTTACAGAGTAGTGAGACCATCATCTCAGGGGACATGATGAGTGATGACAATGCTGGCGGATGGATAGAGAGAATTTGGGTTGATGGATGGCGACAATGCTGGTGGATGGAAGGAGAAAACACTGGTGGAAAAATGGAGAAAAGGACAGTGGATGGATAGAAAAAATAGCCCTGATCCAAAATGAGAAGTTGATTTCTGTCTCTTCTTGTAAGTATCAGAAATCGAGGAAGGAAAGGGAATGGTGAAATATTAACTGACAGCAAACTTAATAGCTTAAAGGGAACCTAGCATAAGGAATCTGCCATTAGATGTAGATGTGATAGTAGATTACTCCTGCTGCCTTAGCCCTAATCTGTAATTTAATAATCCTGGAACCTAACCTAACTTGTTACAGGGGTGTGTACTAGCCTGGCCGGGGACTGGGAGCTAAGGCTAGTACACGCCCCAGTAGCCTCTGCAGGTAATTTACATATTACTAAAATAAAGTTTTTAACAAGTTATGTTCCAGGATTATTAAATTACAGATTAGGGCAGAGGCAGGAGGAATATACTGTATTATAATATCAATTTCTGATGGTAGATTCCTCCTGGTAGGTTTCCGTTAATTTTTTTTTAATATTTAGACCTTAGAATTTAAATTGCACTATAATATATAAGTAAATTAACAAGTACATGTATTGATCTGTACGGCTACATGTCATATGTCCTAAACTCTTTCCCTTTGTGGAGCGGGCCCCAGGAACTAGCTTCTATTGTCAGGCTTGAGGGTTAGTGAACCCCCTGGACCTCTGAGGACGATGATACAAGCCGACACCTGGGACTGGAGTCTAAGTGGCATCCAGTCTTCACCAGAACCAGTCGCAAAGCAGCGTGGTCTTGCTGTGACTTGTCAGCGCACACAGGTGCGACTGGTCCGCGGTGGCAGCGCGAGGTGCAGGAACACAAAGCAGATTCAAGGTCTGGACAGGTGGATAGTCAGGACCGGCGGCAATGGAGCAAAATCAGGAACAGAGCATAGGTCAGGGCTGGCAGCAAAGGATTAAGGTCAGGGTCAGGTCTGAGGTCACAATAAGAGGTCAGAAAACAAGTAAGGCACACAGGAAGCTTTCACAAAGGCGCTAAGATCCAGCGGGGGATGCTGGGAGCAGCATGCTTTTAAGGAATCCCGGAAGTGGCCAGCGCCAATGAGTGGCGTGCTGGCCCTTTAAATCTGTGAGTGCCAGCACGCGCCCAAGCGAGCGAGGACGCATGCACATAGCAGCCGGGAGAGGAGCAGGAACATGGATAGGTGAGTGCTGCAACGGAGAGGGGCAAGGGTGTGCCTGCGAATCGATACGTGGATCACAGGGGCACCCGTGATACCTATGAATGCTTCGAGGATGGGTGTTACAGAGACAGTTGAAATGCACAAATTTTATGGTTATCTGTGGTTAAAACAAGGAGGACAATGCAGAATAAAATTAACTAAGCAACATGGGAAGTTAAGAATACAAAGGGTAAAATATACCAGAATACACAATGACACAGCCAACTTACTGTTACAAGACTATAGCAAGCAAAGAGTACTGCTCCACAACATCTGATATAAGAAGAATAGCCCTGCTCTGGATGGTGATAGCATCAGTACTCTGACATCAGACAGGATGACAACGGGACGGGAGAGAGATTCTGTCAATCATAGCAGGCTAACTGTTAGTGAACCCAAAGAGAGTTTGTAGGAGACAGACAAGTCCAAGTGCAAGTCTATCAATGCTGCCAGGTAAATGAATACAACAGCGTTCAGATGAGAGAGAGACAGAACAAAGAGACACCATCAGCGCATCCTCATCCTTGTTGTACAGAGAGTGGATGATGCAGACCCAGATGTAACAGCTGGATATTTTATAGCATTTTAGCTTTTTTTTGCATATAAAGGCATAACTATTAAAGTATAGGCAGCATGTGATGACAGGCGGGGGCGGATTAAGACCACTGTGGAATCGGGGCTGTATGAAAAATGTGGCCCCCTCATCAGTCAATGGGGGTCATTTACTAAGGGCCCGATTCGCGTTTTCCCGATGTGTTACCCAATTATTTCCGTTTTGTGCCGATTTTCCCTGTATTGCCCCAGGTTTTGGCGCACGTGATCGGATTGTGGCGCATCGGCGCCGGCATGCAGGCACCGGAAATCAGGGGGCGTGGCCGAACGAAAACCCGACGGATTCGGAAAAACCGCACATTTTTTTTAAAAAAGTGTTGCTCGGCACGCTCTTACCTTCACTCAGCCCGGCTCGGTGAACTCCAGTGCGTGATAATGCTCTTCAGCGCAGAAGCGACATCTGGTGGACGTCGCAGGAACCGCCTTAGTGAATCGTCGGAAGACCCGAATCCACCGCAGAGAACGCGCCGCTGGATCGCGAATGGACCGGGTAAGTAAATCTGCCCCAATATGTTTATGTTTTAACACTTACTATCTACAAACAGTACCAGAACTGTCCATGAGTAGTCAGCTTCCAGCTATGTCATCCCTGCATAGATCCTAGAAGGACACTCGTATACATGTGTGTTAAGAGCGGCACAAATTTATTTTATTGTTGTAGATAGCTCTTTCTATTATCTCTACAGGGCAGTATCAATTTTTTTGGGTGGCCATGGGCCCCCTTGAAGACTTGGGCCCCAGGCTGTTTCCCAAACTGCCCATATTATAGTTCGCCACTAACGATAGGTATTTCTTATGGATCTGAGCTCAGGGGGCAATCCAAATATTTTCAGGTGTTGTAAATGTTGTTTTGTTTTCATAAATTTCATACTAAAAGCAAATTCACATGATGGTGATGTGCCCCTTATAATTGTAGGAAAGCTTATGCTACGATTGATGAAAAGTGTAGTAGTGCTTATGTCAGTGCGCTTTGTTTACCGTCCTTCATCCTGGTGGCAGATGTCCTTGGTTTCCCATAAATAATTTAAGGAAATTAATTCCAACAGGGTCACTCAAATTTTAGCCAATCTGAATAAATCCGCAGCCCAAATGTCTGCCAGGTTGGACCCATTTAGACCAAGTCTGACCTGGTATAGATTTCCAATATAGTCTCTGGACCCTACCAGCTCTGCTCTCCCTTCATGGCCAAAGTTTTGTACATTGATTCATATAAAATGGACAAGGTCTATGGAAGTAGCGGGTAATAATAATAATCTATTTCTATAGCGCCATCATATTCTGTAGATTTACAAATCATAGGGGACAAATACAGATATAATAAAACATGACAGAGCACAAACATTCATATGGGACAAAAGGAGTGAGGTCCCTGCTCCCAAGAGCTTACAGTCTATGAGGATGAGGGGGTGACACAAAGAGCTTACAGTCTATGAGGATGAAGGGAGTGAGGTCCCTGCTCCCAAGAGCTTACAGTCTATGAGGATGAGGGGGTGACACAAAGAGCTTACAGTCTATGAGGATGAAGGGAGTGACACAAGAGCTTACAGTCTATGAGGATGAGGGGGTGACACAAGAGCTTACAGTCTATGAGGATGAGAGGGGGACACAAGAGCTTACAGTCTATGAGGATGAGGAGGTGACACAAGAGCTTACAGTCTATGAGGATGAGGATATGACACAAGAGCTTACAGTCTATGAGGATGAGGGGGTGACACAAGAGCTTACAGACTATGAGGATGAGGGGGTGACACAAGAGCTTACAGTCTATGAGGATGAGGGGGTGACACAAGAGCTTACAGTCTATGAGGATGAGGGGGTGACACAAGAGCTTACAGTCTATGAGGATGAGAGGGTGACACAAGAGCTTACAGTCTATGAGGATGAGGAGGTGACACAAGAGCTTACAGTCTATGTGGATGAGAGGGTGACACAATAGCTTACAGTCTATGAGGATGAGGGGTGACACAAGAGCTTACAGTCTATGAGGATGAGGGGGTGACACAAGAGCTTACAGTGTATGAGGATGAGGGGGTGACACAAGAGCTTACAGTCTATGAGGATGAGGGGGTGACACAAGAGCTTACAGTCTATGAGGATGAGAGGGTGACACAAGAGCTTACAGTCTATGAGGATGAGGTGGTGACACAGGAGCTTACAATCTATGAGGATGAGGGAGTGACACAAGAGCTTACAGTCTATGAGGATAAGGGGATGACACAAGAGCTTATAGTCTATGAGGATGAGGGAGTGACAAGAGCTTACAGTCTATGAGGATGAGGGGGTGACACAAGAGCTTACAGTCTATGAGGATGAGGGGGTGACACAAGAGCTTACAGTCTATGAGGATGAGGGGGTGACACAATAGCTTACAGTCTATGAGGATGAGGGGGGACACAAGAGCTTACAGTCTATGAGGATGAGGGGGTGACACAAGAGCTTACAGTCTTTGAGGATGAGGGGGTGACACAAAAGCTTACAGTCTATGAGGATGAGTGGGTAACACAAGAGCTTACAGTCTAAGAGGATGAGGGGGGGCAAAAGAGCTTACAGTCTATGAGGATGAGGGGTGACACAAGAGCTTACAGTCTATGAGGATGACGGGGGACACAAGATCTTACAGTCTATGAGGATGAGGGGGACACAAGAGCTTACAGTCTATTAGGATGAGGGGGTGGCACAAGAGCTTACAGTCTATGAGGATGAGGGGGTGACACAAGAGCTTACAGTCTATGAGGATGAGGGGGGACAAAAGAGCTTACAGTCTATGAGGATGAGGGGTGACACAAGAGCTTACAGTCTATGAGGATGACGGGGGACACAAGATCTTACAGTCTATGAGGATGACGGGGTGGCACAAGAGCTTACAGTCTATGAGGATGAGGGGGTGGCACAAGAGCTTACAGTCTATGAGGATGAGGGGGTGACACAAGAGCTTACAGTCTATGAGGATGAGGGGTGACACAAGAGCTTACAGTCTATAAAGGGGGGGCACAAGAGCTTACAGTCTATGAGGATGAGGGGGTGACACAAGAGCTTACAGTCTATGAGGATGAGAGGGAGACAGAAGAGCTTACAGTCTATAAAGGGGGGGCACAAGAGCTTACAGTCTATGAGGATGAGGGGGTGACACAAGAGCTTACAGTCTATGAGGATGAGGGGTGACACAAGAGCTTATAGTCTATAAGGATGAGGGGGTGACACAAGAGCTTACAGTCTATGAGGATGAGGATGTGACACAAGAGCTTACAGTCTATAAGGATGAGGGCGTGACACAAGAGCTTACAGTCTATGAGGATGAGGGGGTGACACAAGAACTTACAGTCTATAAGGATGAGGGGGTGACACAAGAGCTTAGTCTATGAGGATGAGGGGGTGACACAAGAGCTTACAGTCTATGAGGATGAGGGGGTGACACAAGAACTTACAGTCTATAAGGATGAGGGGGTGACACAAGAGCTTAGTCTATGAGGATGAGGGGGTGACACAAGAGCTTACAGTCTATGAGGATGAGGGGGTGACACTAGAGCTAACAGTCTATGAGGATAAGGGGTGACACAAGAGTTAACAGTCTATGAGGATGAGGGGGTGACACAAGAGCTTACAGTCTATGAGGATGAGGGGGTGACACAAGAGCTTACAGTCTTTGAGGATGAGGGGGTGACACAAGAGCTTACAGTCTATGAGGATGAGTGGGTAACACAAGAGCTTACAGTCTAAGAGGATGAGGGGGTGACACAAGAGCTTACAGTCTATGAGGATGAGGGGGTGACACAAGAGCTTACAGTCTTTGAGGATGAGGGGGTGACACAAGAGCTTACTGTCTATGAGGATGAGTGGGTGACACAAGAGCTTACAGTCTATGAGGATGAGGGGGTGACACAAGAGCATACAGTCTATGAGGATGAGGGGGTGACACAAGAGCTTACAGTCTATGAGGATGAGGGGGGACAAAAGAGCTTACGGTCTATGAGGATGAGGGGTGACACAAGAGCTTACAGTCTATGAGGATGACGGGGGACACAAGATCTTACAGTCTATGAGGATGAGGGGGTGGCACAAGAGCTTACAGTCTATGAGGATGAGGGGGTGGCACAAGAGCTTACAGTCTATGAGGATGAGGGGGTGACACAAGAGCTTACAGTCTATGAGGATAAGGGGGTGACACAAGAGCTTACAGTCTATGAGGATGAGGGGTGACACAAGAGCTTACAGTCTATGAGGATGAGAGGGAGACACAAGAGCTTACAGTCTATGAGGATGAGGGGGTGACACAAGAGCTTACAGTCTATGAGGATGAGGGGTGACACAAGAGCTTACAGTCTATGAGGATGAGGGTGTGACACAAGAGCTTATAGTCTATAAGGATGAGGGGGTGGCACAAGAGCTTACAGTCTATGAGGATTAGGATGTGACACAAGAGCTTACAGTCTATAAGGATGAGGGGGTGACACAAGAGCTTACAGTCTATGAGGATGAGGGGGTGACACAAGAGCTTACAGTCTATGAGGATGAGGGGTGACACAAGAGCTTACAGTCTATGAGGATGAGGGGGTAACACAAGAGCTTACATTCTATGAGGATGAGGGGTTACACAAGTGCTTACAGTCTATGAGGATCAGGGGTTGACACAAGAGCTTACAGTCTATGAGGATGAGGGGGTGACACAAGAGCTTACAGTCTATGAGGATGAGGGGGTGACACAGGAGTTTACAGTGTATGAGGATGAGGGGGTGACACAAGAGCTTACAGTCTATGAGGATGAGGAGGTGACACAAGAGCTTACAGTCTATGAGGAGGAGGGGGTGACACAAGAGCTTACAGTCTATGAGGATGAGGGGGTGAAACAAGAGCTTACAGTCTATGAGGATGAGGGGTGACACAAGAGCTTATAGTCTATAAGGATGAGGGGGTGGCACAAGAGCTTACAGTCTATGAGGATTAGGATGTGACACAAGAGCTTACAGTCTATAAGGATGAGGGGGTGACACAAGAGCTTACAGTCTATGAGGATGAGGGGGTGACACAAGAGCTTACAGTCTATGAGGATGAGGGGTGACACAAGAGCTTACAGTCTATGAGGATGAGGGGGTAACACAAGAGCTTACATTCTATGAGGATGAGGGGTTACACAAGTGCTTACAGTCTATGAGGATCAGGGGTTGACACAAGAGCTTACAGTCTATGAGGATGAGGGGGTGACACAAGAGCTTACAGTCTATGAGGATGAGGGGGTGACACAGGAGTTTACAGTGTATGAGGATGAGGGGGTGACACAAGAGCTTACAGTCTATGAGGATGAGGAGGTGACACAAGAGCTTACAGTCTATGAGGAGGAGGGGGTGACACAAGAGCTTACAGTCTATGAGGATGAGGGGGTGAAACAAGAGCTTACAGTCTATGAGGATGAGGGGTGACACAAGAGCTTACAGTCTATGAGGATGAGGGGGTGACACAAGAGCTTACAGTCTATGAGGATGAGGAGGTGACACAAGAGCTTACAGTCTATGAGGATGAGGAGGTGACACAAGAGCTTACAGTCTATGAGGATGAGGGGTGACACAAGAACT